>NW_009798275.1:188256-197725 GCF_000520075.1 Aphanomyces astaci | reverse complement strand
ACCGGGGAAGGAAATGCTCGAGAGGGATCGTTCGGTCCGCACTGTCTAGTTTCGGGGCGTACTTCCGTGCATCGGTCATTGCCTACCAAGCCAAAGATCGCCGAGCCGCGTCCGAGGTGGGTTGAGAAGGGTAAGCGGTCCCCCTCCACCTCCATAGTCACCCCCTCCTCCCGGAGGTCCAGGTGGTGGTCCTCCGTGTCGTCCAGAAAACCCCCCATAGCTACCTTGATTGTATCCCCCAGGTCCGTTGGGATCATGGGGAGGGTCCCCTCCAGGCCCTCCGCCGGGTCCTTGGCCTGGTTGTCTGCCAGAATTTCCTTGATTTGCCGTGAGGTATCTAGGGGGCCCGTTGTCGAAGCTCGCACTCCCCGGTTTCGGCATATTGAGAGGCCCTCTCCCCGTTTGACCAAACATACTGTACTCTGGACGTGTCGCCGGAGGCGGAGCCACTGGAACGGGTGGTACGACCACCGGGTAGAGATACAATGGTGGTTGCAACGACGTGGACTCCGTGACTGTCTCGGTTTGCTGCATGAAGTGAGGGCGTTCGAGGTAATCGAAGGCTCGGCGAGGGGTCGAGACTACGGAGACTGAGCCAGGAGCCATGGTGGCTGACTCGTACGTGGATGAGGCACCCTTCGTGGGAGATCCCTTCCGAGAGGCTGAAGGGGAACTGTAGGGAGTCAGTATCGGGCTCGGTCGAATGCGCTCGGCCTGCGATTTGAGGGTAGCGTTGCGCTTCTCAATCTCGAGGTTTGTTTACTGACGTCCAAGTTGGGCGTAGGCTTGGGCTAACATAGCTTCATGATTTTCCCGATCACTGCGCAATTGTTCCTCAGCATCCTCGAGGAGGCGCATGATAGCGTCTTGGTTCGCCAGTCCTTCAAAGATACGCGCCAAGACTTCTTCGTTTGCTGCACGCTCTAGAGTTAACTGACCTCGTTCGGCCTCGACTCGAGTCCGTTCCAGTAGTACTTCTTCGGCTCCTTTCGATTCTCGTTCCGTAATCATGACACGGACTCGATCCTCTGTTGTCCGCTCAAGGTCGAGCCGGCTCTTTTGTTGTTCCTGCAGGGCCAGTTGGAATTGAACTCTCTCATGGTCCAGCTGTTCGACGGCTTCTCGAGTGCACTGTTCGCTGACGCGGAGTGAGTTGCCTGCCTCGGCGAGGGAGGCTTCAAGTCCCTCGGTTCGGTTGACCTCGTTACTGACAGTAGTTTCGAGCGCTCTAATCCTTCTTTGGAGGACTTGGATTTCTTCTTGGAGGACAGGGCAACTCCCACATTCGGACCGAACGAGTCCAGCTGCTTGAATCTCGTGTAAGGCCGTATTCGTTCGCTCCAGCTCGGCTGATTTCATGAGTACTTCGGCCTGAGAGGAGGCAAGTTCCCGGGCTCTTTATTCATCTCGTGCTTCGTAAGTCGACTCCAACGTCGCGATATCTTTCCGAGATTCCCCCGCTAAGAGCTGGACATCCTCTACGTGTGCTCGCTTCGCTGAACGGTGATCTTCTCGCAACTGGTTGAGAGCGCTTTCGTGATGAATGGCCTCCTCCATGTGGCGGACTTCCATGGCGTGGGCTGCCTCCGCTCGTATTGAGCGAAGTTTCTCGGTGGACTGCCGTGTTAGCATAGCTACCTGAGAATCCTTCTCCCGCAGGATAAGTGCCTTCTGGCTTTCCCATTCCGACGCCAACCGTTCTTGTAGGAGGTCCTGCATCCGGGAGGTCCACTCATTCTCGTTTTTCTTCACCTCGACGTGGCATACCTCGTTTGCTTCATTCGTCACTTATGCACGGGCCACTTTAAGTTCCCGAGCGAGCCCGTCACGAAGGTACGTCAGAGCTTCATTGAATACGCCTTGTGGATGGACTTCATGTGCCTCAGCTGCTCGAGTCATGTTCTCAGCCATATCGACGAGTCTTGTTTCCCGGGAGTCCAAGAGGCGAGCTTGGTCCTCTTGAAGTTGTCGGAAGAAACGATTCGTCGCTGTTCTTTCGCTTTCTTATATTCCCCGCGTAAACTCTAGGTACGTGCGTTACAGGTCTCGTGTCCCTCCGTTCGCTACAGTAATCGTAGCGATCACTGTGTGCCTGGGTACTCGGGGTTCGTTCCAGGTAGGCGTTCTCTGAACCTGGCCGACGGACTCCTCTTGGACTAGGGAGGAGTATCCGGGGGCCATTACAGGGTTCAGTAAGCGCGCACTGGTAGCATTGTCGGAATCCCATTCTTCCAGACCACTTTTCACCGACAAGGGTGGGCAGGTAACAGCCAACTCATTCTCCTCAGCCAACGCCAGTTTCTTCAGAGGTGGTCTTGAGTCGTGGCGGTCCGTCGGTGGAGACACGTTAGGCGAGCTTTCAGCGTCTCTCTTCCGTTCCGGCGTCATCATGGCCCCACCGAGGTAGCTAGTTTCCTTTGAGGGCCGTGGATTCACCGGGTCGATTCGCTCCGGTCGGTCTCGCATAGCAAACTCGGGGATTTCAACGGCAAGTCAGCGCGATTGGCGCACCGCCTTCGTGGTTGGGTCTTGAGTTTCCGTCGACATTTAGCTCTTTTATTCTTCTGCGCTTCTTCTGCAAACACCTACCCTGCTGCTCAACCAAAAAATGTCACGGGGTTCTTCCGTAACTGATCGATGGGTAGGTGCGGCGCGAGCAAGCGTAGAATCCCAAATCCAGGTGTGGAGTTAGAGGCCAAATGTAAAGTCGAGTTAGTTTATCCTCTAGCTGACGCTATTCGTTCTATCTTTCCATCGTCCTCAAACCGCCTTCCGTGTTCTATCATTCTACCAGTTTTAGCTTTAAGCAGCTCTCTGTGTACTGTCACGCTGGCGTGGCCACTTCACCGTCCCAGGAGATTCCCGCAAATAGGCGTCACGAGGTAGTCCGTGGCAAGTTGTAAGCATTTGAACCGGTCCTTGGATTCACAAGGTTGTGGGTGCTGGATCGTTTTGGGCACAGAGTGGGCTGTCACGTCCTTCGGTTTGACTCGCCCTTCGGTTTTGTCGGAGTTTCCACCAATCATATATTCCTCGGCGTAACATGGGTCGGAAGATAAGGGCCTTCACCGAGGGAGTCTGATTGGCTCAAAATCGCACCGCGACACGGACACGCGCCAATCCTCACTGATGGTGACGGCCAAGGGATCATCCAAGCCGTAAACGAGCGAACCTTGCACGCTCAGTGCTTCAGCAGGGACATGTTTGCGAGCATACGGTTATACCTGGAGAACAACCAGCACAAACGTACTATCCCGGACACCTTTCTGTCCGTCACATATGTGAAGCGTTTCATCAAGCGTCACTCCAGCCATTTCTCAACGCCGAGTGCATAAGCCATGGACGCCGCTCATGCCAAGCGCAGTACAACCGACGTTGTGAAAGCCGCTACATCAACTTGGCCACGGTCTTCGAAGAGCACACGTTCGATCCAGATTGTATTTGGAATCTTGATGAGTCGGGGACATGTGCTCCAGGCTTGCGGAACAAGACGAAGGTGATAGCGACCAAACGAATGCCAGCCAGCATCAAAATGCCAGACAGCAGGCAAAATGTGTCCGTTCTAGTGTGTGTGAATGCTGGTGGTGTACACCCCCCATTCTTTATTCTGCCCCGAGCGAACGTGTGTAAGCGCATGACTGAGGGTGGTCTTCCTGGCTCGACCTTTGCTGCATCCAAGACGTCGTTCTTCTTAACGCATCTGTTCATACAGTACTTCGAATGGTTGCAAATCAACTCGGTCCCAAACGAGCGGTGCTCTTGCTTATGGATGGCTACAATGCTCATTGGTCGGCAAGAACGATAGAACGTTTCGGTGTTCAACCACTTCAAGCGCCACCTTGATGTCGTTCTAGCAGCTTTCCGGGTAAAGCACTTCTTTTGCGCTCACCAGTGATATGGTGTCCATTTCGTCTACGGCGTTGGCGAGCTGTCTGACAAGGACGTATATCGTTGGTGGCAAGAAGGCAATTGCCCTGAGGAGAATTCAGGTAGCTTGAAGACCAAGGCTCAAGAACGGCGACGCGAAGCCACTGAGTGCAAGCTTATGGCTGATGAATATGCCAGCAGGTCCTTCGGACGCAAAAGACCCCATTCGGACGTATGTGGAGTTGCCGCAGTGTAGGATCCGTATGTGGAGGTCATATTTTCGGATAACGTGGCACGGAATTGTTTTCAGCCTATCCATTTTTTAAATGTTCAAACCCTTTAAAAGTACAGACGCAATCGATACAATATCAAGTCACACGAACTACATTTTTTCTCCTGATTTGAAATCTCTATTATAATGCGAATTTTGATAAGAGGAATATCTCCATCCAAGGGTCTCAAAAAGTGGTACGGAACTGGCCCCTTAGTACAGTGCTGTTGGAAGTTCATTTGATGAAGTACGTGATGAGCTACTCGAAGTAATTGCGCCGGATCCATCGCATCAGGTGGAAAACACGAACATGCATTGCCCCAAGGCGGCGTTCTAGTGTGTACGCGAGGAGGTCGTCGGCAAACGGAAGGATCGGTTTGCCTCCCTGGTTACCCAGGAAACCACGACTGCCGTGACGTTTGGTCGACAAGATGGCCGACTCCTTTTGACGCCATCCTCGCCAGGTCCCCTCGGGTATCGAATGCTCACGGCAAAACATGGCTTCGTCCTTGCTGATCCCCTCTCTGAATGCGGTGAGAAGTCTCTTGCGTAGCGTCGGTATTGGCCTCGTTTTGCGCCAGAAGGTCATTTTGAAATGGCATGCATGCGCGCGAATGTTCAAATTCAAATGCGCCAATCACATCGATCTTTTGGTCTTATGCTAGTTATTCCTTGGTATTTTGGCCAATAAAGTTTACACCTCACTTCTATTTTATGACTAGATCCAACTCTCCGCGAATTTTGCTGTCCAGCACTGTACCGAAGCTCACTCCTAGTTTCGCTCTGCAACAAACATATCAATCAAGTGCGTGGTTCAAGGGAGGTGGCGCTCCCCAATTTGGTTGTTTGTGTTGGCGCAGTGTGGGAACAACACACCGTCATACTGAAACTACCTTTTGTCCTGCCCCATATTATATAGCTACCGGGATAGGGTTCAAGTGAATACCGAATAGCTAGCTTTGAAACAACAAAATTGAAATATTCGAAATATATATTAAGACGTTTCGCTGTAGCACTTTAGGCCTTGGTGGTGGCAGGGCTAGCCGAGGTGATGGTGGGGGTCGTGGTGGTGTTAGTGGCGTTGGTGACGTTGGTGGCGTTGGTGGCGTTGGTGACGTTGGTGGCGTTGGTGGCGTTGGGGGTCACCGTGGGGATAGCCGTTTGGATGTCGTTGGGCTTGTATCCGCGCAACTTCAACGTGATCGACTGGAGGTCCAAGTTGAGGTAGTTGGTCATGATGTGGTTCAAATGCGTGTTGTCATGATTGCCGTTGCATCGACGGGTGAACACGGACGGACCGGCGCAGTACAAGTTGACGTCCGTGCCGACGTGGCCGATGGTGGTCCACGCGATATAGGCTGTTTGCGAAATACATTGACCCATGTATATGACCAATTTGGAGGTCGAGTACGTGGCGTTGGCGACAATCTGCTTTACTTCGGCCGCGAAGATGGCATCCCATTCCTTGGTGATCTCTTTGGTGGCGCTGTATTGGGTGATCAGGTCCTTAACCTTTTGCAATGCCGTCGCTTCCGTGTATGTGGCACGGTCGCTGCTGAACAGCGCCTCCATGCCTTCTGTTGACATGACCTGCTTGACCAGCGGCTCGGGCTCCCACTTGTACACTCCGTCATGACCCAGCGTGATCCCGCCGGTGCCGTGGTCGGCCGCCGAGATCATCGCCACGTTCGGGTTGGAGTACACGAACTGCTTGACCACGCTCACGGTGTTGTCGAACTCAATGGCTTCCTTGCCCATGGTACCCGCGTCGTTCGAGTGTCCGGCGTGGTCAACGCGGGAGCCTTCGATCATGACGAAGAACCCGTGCTTCTGGGCCCGCTTGTTGTTCTTGAGGATGGCGAAGATGTGCTCGGTCATTTCACTCAAGCTCGGCTCGTTGGTTTCGCCACGGATGCGATCCACTTCGTACGAAATGTGCGACTTCTGGTACAACCCAAACATGCGCAGTGTGCCGTTGGCTTCGTTGGTCTTGCGGTACGCGGCCAACTCGTCCTTGTCATGCGTGATGGTGTAGCCGGCCGCCTCGAGCTTGGCCAGACACGCGTCGCTGAAGTGGCGCTTACCACCGCCCAGCAAAAAGTCTAAGTTCGCGTTGTCGCAGTACTGATCGGCAATGTCGTTCTCGAGGCTGCGATCGTGGATGTGGGCTGCGAACGATGCGGGGGTCGCGTGTGTGACACGGGACGTCACGATCATTCCCACCACCATGCCGCGGGCTTGCGCAGCTTCTAGGATGGTGCCGAGGGGGCGCATCTCCATGTCGACGCCGATCGCAGAGTCGTATGTCTTGAAACCCGTCGAGTACGCGGTGGCAGACGAAGCAGAGTCCGTGACGAGTGACGTGTTGGAGAAGGTCTGGACAGACCCACGGAAAAGCGGGTCGATGTGCAACATCTTCTTGTGGGTCGGGTCGAGTATGTTGCGAGCGAGGGCCCAAATGTTGGGTCCTGTGCCGTCAGGGATCATCATGACCACCGAGCGGGGCAAACGGTGGTCTTCGTCGATCTCGTAGTCGTAGTCGACCTCAGGGCGACTGTCATCGAAGCTGAAGGCTGCGGTGATGGCGAATGAAGCAGACAGCAAAGTCGTGATCTTGGTAAGCATGTTGCTGGGTAAAGGTAGAACTTGAAATGATTTGGTTTTTTGACTTCGCTGTAGATTGGTGTATAGGACGTGACTTTTGAGGATACAACTGTACCGGTACAGCTCCAGCCAGCTGCTGTTGACATTTACATTTTGTGGAGTGGTACGAAATTTCAAAAACATCAGCATTGTAACGTTACAGTACTATTAATACCAAAGTATCTGCAGACAACCGACGCCATGGAAAACGTGTCTGGACGATAGACGATAGATTGGCATCGGCATTGCCGAGACGCAACGTTATTTGCGTGTAATGACAGGAAAACACAAGTGCTTTGGACGAACCTCCGGTACTACTGCGTAGTAAGCAGGTATGCTGAAGCTGGGTTATTTATGAATGTTCATGTACTACGTAGTACATTCAAACGATTCACAGATGTGTATGGATGGATTATGAGAGAATTGTTCTCAGATCTTTACCTCTTTTTATTCATAAAATGAAACAACGCGTTTATTAGATGTGGAACAATATGATGTAATACGGTGAAAAATAACTCATGTTGAAACTTTGAAGCATCGCTTTAGCGAGGATATCAACATTGATGATATATTGATCTGCTCACTTTTGTTGCTTGGTCTGTGAACAATGATCATTCAAACTGTTTGTTACAGTTCAAGTGTTTACGCAGCAAAAAATATTCCCAAAGGGTCCCTCACAGCTGTCGACCACTGTGACTTCGAATCTCAAACAATAATGTACCATGCTCCCATACACAGTATATATATATATGGACTGTTGTGTTGAGGAAACGTAGTCGTAAACTTAAACACAAGGACCAAACTCTTTTTGCCGAACGCATGCAACTGGCATGTGGAATGCTTTGGTCCTTCGTGGCACTTCCGCAAGTACACTGTATCGTATGCACCCATCCACTTTGAATGTCGCGGTTGTGAGATTCATCCACGTGCTACGTTTACCTAAAGTTAACCTAACGTTACTTTGGCCAAGTGAAATTACGTCTTGGAAGTCAAATGAGACGTCGCCAAGGCACGAAGTTCAAGTTTGCAGCGGGGTGTACTTCAACCCATCCACCCATCAGCAGCATGATGATGTGCTGCAGTGTCAAGCGATCGATGAATAATTCTCTCATTAACTGTAAAACAGTGTTTCAATGAGGGAATTATTACATCCGGATACACCTTTTCGCCAGTAGCCCTGTAACCTGGGACTCCTCCTACCCCCGGTGAGTACATATGATGCTAAATCTATGGGGTTAACTGCATCGCTAGTGGTTAGCTATCGCTAACCACTGAGATGCACTTAACCCCTAGTAAGAGGTGAGGTGGTCTGATCATACAAAGTTCCATATAAACCTCATTGAAACAGTATTTCGGGTCAAAACAACAGTGGAACTGTTTTTAATGAGGGAATTGTACAGCGATCGATACATAGGACCCAAACCCAGATAACACTTGGTTGAAATACGGTACTTCCTCTGATCCAAATTACTGCCGTCATTAGAAAAACCCACTTGTTACGTACTACAGTAGTATTGCTGCGAGCACGTCTACGCCTCTATGATTGGCTCATGATACAATTTTCTTTAATTTCATTGGCCGTTTGAAAGGCATTGTCGGATCTGATAAAATAGGAGAATGGCTATTTTGGCCACTTCAAGTCACACACTTTTGAAAATATCAAAGAATCTTCGAAGTAAATTTCGTGTTTTATTCATACGTGACACTAAAACTCCAAAACTGTATTTTTTCAGTCAGATTTTGTTGCGTTTTACTAGTATTGTGCTTTTCATGTAGTTTGCCCGTTGTTTAACTGCGTTAAACAACCAGGCGTTTAAAATAATATAAGCCCGATTGAATATAAAACAACGCTAAACACAAGTTCTGCATTTCAGCAGAATAAAACAACGCTTACTTTATTTCAACTGCTAACTAATCGAGTTGCAGCACCAGGCCAACTTACGCCGTACAACCACCAGTTCATCACGATGCATACCGTATTAGGATGTGAAATGGGAGTACTATACATCATGTAGTCGTAGTGCGCCATTGCCTTCCACGTACAGTGCTAAGGTTAGAGCAGATCAAGAGTTGAAGGTATGGCATAGCTTTGAATCATTGGACAGAGCGACGACTACATGTACTGTAGCCTAACTATATCCCTAACGTTATATACATTACTCGGAGTAGATAATGTTAGTACTGTAGTGATCACGGATGGGAGGTCATGTATGTGGCCATAGCTCCTTCAGTTTCATTGCGTCAAGCACCTTGACATGTTGACGTAAAGCAAGTTGTTTGCCAGAATGAAAACGGCAAACAACTTGTTTTACGAAAGTGCCAGTAAAACCACCTTCAACCAACCAATCATCGCATTAGATGAAGTAACTTTAAACAACGCACCCAACCGTTATTCAAGTTACTTTAGACATTATTTAAGCCTGAGAAATTTTTAAACAATGAATTTAACCCTGGAATTGCCAAAAAAGGTGCAAAGCACAATAAATCCTAGCGGGTTAATTCTCCCACCTCGAGACTCTAAATTCTAGCGTCTACGCTATCCGGCGCTAAAGTCAGATTAACGTTATTCGTCAGATTTGACGACGATTGGTTAGAGTTCTGGCGAGCATACAATTTCATGAGTATACAATTCCCAATACATTTAGGATTACCTGGTTGCAATGGCATGAGGTGCCTGTCCTTTCGACC
>NW_009798275.1:77266-187609 GCF_000520075.1 Aphanomyces astaci | reverse complement strand
CTATTTTGGCCACTTCAAGTCACACACTTTTGAAAATATCAAAGAATCTTCGAAGTAAATTTCGTGTTTTATTCATACGTGACACTAAAACTCCAAAACTGTATTTTTTCAGTCAGATTTTGTTGCGTTTTACTAGTATTGTGCTTTTCATGTAGTTTGCCCGTTGTTTAACTGCGTTAAACAACCAGGCGTTTAAAATAATATAAGCCCGATTGAATATAAAACAACGCTAAACACAAGTTCTGCATTTCAGCAGAATAAAACAACGCTTACTTTATTTCAACTGCTAACTAATCGAGTTGCAGCACCAGGCCAACTTACGCCGTACAACCACCAGTTCATCACGATGCATACCGTATTAGGATGTGAAATGGGAGTACTATACATCATGTAGTCGTAGTGCGCCATTGCCTTCCACGTACAGTGCTAAGGTTAGAGCAGATCAAGAGTTGAAGGTATGGCATAGCTTTGAATCATTGGACAGAGCGACGACTACATGTACTGTAGCCTAACTATATCCCTAACGTTATATACATTACTCGGAGTAGATAATGTTAGTACTGTAGTGATCACGGATGGGAGGTCATGTATGTGGCCATAGCTCCTTCAGTTTCATTGCGTCAAGCACCTTGACATGTTGACGTAAAGCAAGTTGTTTGCCAGAATGAAAACGGCAAACAACTTGTTTTACGAAAGTGCCAGTAAAACCACCTTCAACCAACCAATCATCGCATTAGATGAAGTAACTTTAAACAACGCACCCAACCGTTATTCAAGTTACTTTAGACATTATTTAAGCCTGAGAAATTTTTAAACAATGAATTTAACCCTGGAATTGCCAAAAAAGGTGCAAAGCACAATAAATCCTAGCGGGTTAATTCTCCCACCTCGAGACTCTAAATTCTAGCGTCTACGCTATCCGGCGCTAAAGTCAGATTAACGTTATTCGTCAGATTTGACGACGATTGGTTAGAGTTCTGGCGAGCATACAATTTCATGAGTATACAATTCCCAATACATTTAGGATTACCTGGTTGCAATGGCATGAGGTGCCTGTCCTTTCGACCCCACATAGCGCAAACCGCCGCTCAACGCTAAGTTAGAGTGAGTCCATGAGTCCTATCTTGTGTGTCTCATCGACACGACTGCATGTGACGCTTGTATGGTGAAGGGTGACTGACGGCATTGGCCATGGCGGCGGTCGTCCTTTATTCAGCATGTTCCGATCTCGTGGACCGACGAAGTTAACCTTATTGCGATTCTCGTAGGAAGCACACTGAAATTTGACGCCTGATCAGATGGAAGGACGACGCAGGTCGCGTGGAACCAGCGCCCGCATGCGTCAGCCGTATATGGTGCCCACATCGCAGGCACTGGTTTCTCGATCAACTGAGCATGCCCCCCTCCCTATATCAAAGCATGCACAGACTATAAATGCAAACGTTGTGTACCAATTCGTGCATGTAAGCGTAGACGCAATTATAGGTCGCAATAGCCCCCTCAACAGAGTGCTACTGCGGATGCGGCTTTGTAACGTAGAAAACCAATTTACTGTTAAGGTGCTCGAACCATTTAATGGTGCACTTGAATCAACCAATCAAATGTAGTCAAAATACTGGGAGAAAACCTCCTTAATCTAATACATGAAGTGATTAATTGAGTTTGGATTATCATTTTTAATACACGAAGTGAATTTTGGCGCCTGTCTTGTTTTCTATTGTTACTTAAACCGTATAATTGCATTACCTGTCTAAATTTAATATTTTACGACTGAAATTACATAACCTAACCACACAAAAAATATGCAAATGGGTATACAAACTTGATGCTAGCTACTAGTGTGCACCATTAATTGGTGTTCACATTTTGAGTTCAATTGCTTCGAAAATGGTATTTATACCTGTCAAATAGACCCTGAAACACGAATATTTGAATGTCCAATGAATCAACTCCGCTTTGGCCTCATCCAGCACTTTTCGGAATTTGAATCTGATACATCCAAGCTGAGCTTCGTTCCTTCCACGGCAGCGTCTCGGAAAAAGTGTTCTTAAATTGGTTTTCTACGTTAAGCGATAATCCCTGCCAGTTGTTCATCCACTGCCTTGTTGAAATGCTTTGTTCTCAACTACTTTTGTCCAGGCGATTCTGCTGCTTGGTGTCGTTCATCCATGCGAATAGAGTTCATTCGCTGTTCGGCAACCGGTGTGAAATGGTGAAAAACGCTAAATTATGTGCCGTAATCCCACTTAAAATCTGGTTTGAGAGTTTTGAATTTAGCGTCGTGGGTGGGGATGCTCTAAACGAAGTCAATAATAATCGCGAAGACTTGGTTTTGGCGCTTTGCGATAAATAGACGGTACCTCTATTTTATGATACTCTTTCAAATGTGATATTGTGTGTTCGACTCAAAATTTCATCCGGCGATTGGTTGAATGAACAGCCAGAAATTCGCTGGACCTGCAAAATACAATATAGAACTAAGTTTAAGAGGTACAGTGTCCTTCTGTACCGATTTGAAAAGCTACAGTACTGTGCTGTATGGTGAAGTGGTGCAGCAACAGGCTAACTTACAGTAAGACGACAGGACCTGTGCCGTGAGAGATAACACCTCATGCCCCCGCGTGGCAAGGAATTAACATTCAATTTTAGCCAATCATAATTCAAACCATCAATATTTTAAGCCAATAATATCTCTGCTACGATTTGTTGTCGATTTCAACAATCCCCCGAAATTGGTATTTTTTGGGTGAAATTGACAATATAGCACATCATATTTGGATGCTGGCAAGAGGCCGCGGGAAATCGCAAAAACAGGTTTCACCTGGGCAAAACTTGCAAAACGTAATGTAATTTTGAATGAAAAGTTGGACAAGCCTTAATTTAAAATGAATATAAAATGTTTTCGAAATGTAAACAGCCCAGTTTATATTTTGTAAACTGAAAATTCAATACTTTGACCTAAAAAAACTACCTAAACTCTGTCCAAATCTTTCCAATTTTTTGTCCATAGTCCTCTCAACAAGGTTTCACATGTCAACGAATATGTAATCAGATTAATGAATTTCGTGTTGGTTCATGTGAAATCACACCTCGAACATTGAAGTTTCGTAAAAACCTAACCTAAACCTCCTTGAATTTCATATCGCATTGGCTCGTATAACAGAGCGCAACGTTGAGATTACGCTTCTAGAGATTGTGGAATGAAAATACGTTCAAATAGATTCAAAATTGGCCACGAAAGTGCATCAATAGTGTCAGTTTACAAAATGTAAACACCTGTTTACAGTTAACGTAGATTTCCAATTTAAGAGACATATTTTGGAGTCGCTGCCAGGAAATGGAAGCAGTGGCACTTGATGATTGGGGATCGACTTCTGAAAACTGATACTTCAAGAGCAACTCAGGAGGCACTGAAACATCCATTTTCACAGGATCTATGATGTCCTAATGTCCTATTTTCCAAGCAAAACACCTCACAAGTAGGCGACAATTTAAGGGACATATTTTAAGCTTGATCGCAGTACAGTATTTACTGTTAGGAGTTACACGTGACTGCATCCAATGGGACAAAACAGGGTGATAGTGAGTTCAAGACAAATGATATTGGGACAAACGGGATAAACTGCATCCACTTATTGCATCCAAGCGCATCCAAAGCGCATCCAACTGCATCCAGATGCAATATATACATGTGGGACATCGGGGTCGAGTGGGTTCTCGGGGGGGTTCAAAAACAACGGCTAAGGTACATTTAAGGTATGACTATCATGATCCTTGCATACATTTTTTGTGGTTAGGGTATAATATTATGTCAGGTACCGCAATCAACCCCAACAGGCTATGTATTTAGAGTCAAATTGGTTGCTTGATTTATATAAAACACATGGGATCAAGAAGAACATTTATTTAAAGAGGTATTTCCACACAAATTTCAAGGTGGGTGATTGATTGGCTGAACACGATGTCCCTCAAATTGTCCCATGTCTCTTAAATTGGAGCTCTACGTTACATTTTGTTAACTGCCAAAAGTATTCTATTTTCGTTTGAAAGTCAACCTGTCGAATTTAATACGGTTATGTATTGAAGGCTCTTTGCTCAGGCCAAACTAGTTTTCACGATTTCCCGCAGCCTCCTGTAATTTGGAACAGAGGAAGTATAGTGCACGTCATCTGAAGCCTGTAAAAAGTTCTAGTATGAGATACAAAACGGGTCCGTACAAATCTTCAAATGACAATTTTTGAGTGACATCGCTCGATAAATCGATAGTTTATTGTTAGCGCAAGACGAATATACTGACAAGTAAATACAGGAAATAATTTATTGCATAGCGCTGGTCATAACAATAATTGATTGTGCGCGATCCAAAAAAAAATTTTACTTGAGCCAACGAGCCAACATTTGTATTGAAATATAATTGTTCGTTTAAATAATTGACAATTACTACGTAGACAATTAAATATTTAGATGCAGCAAGCACTACAATAATTGTATTGGCCATGCGCTGCAATACTATACAGCTGTACTGTAGTTAATTGATTTCACTCCGGAAAATTGCTAAAAAGTATTTTTTTCCTTTACTTTTATCAGAAGAGTAAAACATCGTCAAAACCATGGTAGAAGGAGAGCATCTACGATGTTGGAGTGCGGCAACGATAAGACAATTTACATGTTAAGGGACATATTTTAACATATACTTCAGACGCGACACTAAACCGACAATTTTTGGTGCGATGCTTGGACAACCGACAATACAAACTACTTTTATTGGTCCCTAGATCTTGTCGTCCTACCATTGGACGAGCAATTTGTCGGTGCAGAAACATATCGTTAACATTTAACATGTACATGCCATGATTGGTCAAATTTCGTTTTACCTGTCGTTTCAACTGACATGTTCAGATTCCAAAAAGATGGAGAGAACACCGATGAAGCAGACCATTCAAGACTCTTTCCACGGTGCGTCCACCCGGAGGACATACTCAACGTACCAGCGCCAGTTCGAGGCGTTCTGTGCGCACCACAAGAACGGCCTGAACCCCAACGCTGCCACGCCGGAGGACTGCACGGACTTCCTGCATCATTTATACAGCAAGGGAAGAAAAGCCCGCACTGTTGACTCGGCAAAAACTGCGCTGGTATCGTTCTTCAAAGAGAGCTCCATCTCCCCAAACCCAGCACAGGACATGCATGCGAAGCGCTATGTTATTGGGTTACAGAAGTACAACCGGCAGAACAACGTCGACGACGAGCAAAAGGCGCACCCATTGACTGTCCGCGAGATGTCCACATTGATCAACTTGTTTGCCAACCACAATCCTTTTGTTGCTTCCATGTTCCAGCTTCTGCTGTGCTGCTGTTTTATTGGCTGCTTCCGAATTGGGGAAGTCCTGGCATTATGTCGCCTTGCGCCAGGGTGAATCTGGTCGATACGTGTCGATCAGGCTGCGATGGCACAAGAAAGCAAGTGTGGAAAAGGAGTGTCAAGTATACCACTTGGTCGACGAAGTGTCTTACCCATGTCTTCGAATTTGCACGCTGTATGAAGGTTACCTCGACAAAGTCCGCCAGACGCAAGTCAACGTGTCTCAAGTGGCGTGCGTGTTCCCATCTTTGTCCAACCAGTATGACAGTGTTCGTGTGGACTGGTTCAAGCCTCTGGATCAAAACTACGTCCGACGCCTTCTCCAAGACTTGGTTCATGCGTCACCAAGCCTCCCGATTGGAATATCATTACACAGCGTGCGGAGAGGTGGCTGCTTTTACAAAGTGTTTGAGTCCCCGGAGCGGAAATTCAACTTCCGTGAGTTAATGGCATGGTGCCGTTGGACGGACGCGAAGACGTGTTGTGAGTACTTGGTGACAAGGAGCATCAGTGATGGCATTGACCCACGAAACATGTTACGGAAGGTGAATAGTACTGGACATGGTGTCGTGCATGCCGGTATTGGCACTAGTGGGCTGACGTTTGACAGCATTGTGGAGGCTGTGAAGAAAGGCATGGGCATTGAGCAGCCGAAACCTGTGCTGCCACCTGCTCGACAGCGACAACTGTCACTTCGTGAGTGCGTGGTGACCAAGAGCATTCCAACGGCACGATCTGGAAGAGACGCTTGGGATCAATGGTTTACTGCCTGCCCCAAGAGCGGTTTGTTTTGCGCGATCAAGGACTTTACAAAGGACATGATCAAGTGCGATCGGCGAAAGTACTCGGAAAGGCAGACTTTGGGTGCTGCCTTCTCAAAGTTCCAGAGTTTTGATCTATTTGAAGCTGCGTTTGTTGGTTATACGGGTAACTATTCTAGCTTGTTAAAAGAAGTGCGAAAGAGGAAACGAGAACATAATTTGTAATTCATTCAAATAATAGTTGGTCTTCCAGAGGATTGAACTGGGGACGTATTGCAATGACCGGTACCCTTAGTTGTCTAGGATTCATGCCCAATAGGGAAACCTGGCGGACCAATGTAAGTAGAGGGGGTATCCCCTCTACTTCTTGGATAAGGTTTGTAATCAATATTTCTTTTTGTAGAATTGACCAATCAGATCATTGTCGGTTGGATTTGTCGCGTTTGCCATTTTATTTTTATCTACACAGAAATTATAGCTTGATCGTAATATTGATCCTTGCATACATTTGTTGTGTAACGTGCCGTTAGATACATCATTGTTTGAGATTCGATTTCAATGCGTTTGAATCTAATGAACATTCATGAATAACGCACCCTACACAGCATATTTGAACTGTTGTATTGAGGAAATATTGAGGAAACGTAGTCGTAAACTTAAACTCAACAAGCCAGTTGCATGCTTTCGGTAAAAGGAACTCCTTTTGCAGACGCGTGCAACTGGCTTATCGTTGATCCTTCGTGGCTCGCCCACAACTATCGTATGCACCCACCCACTTTCAATGTCGCGGGTGTGAGATTCAGGCGCGTGCTACATTTAACCTACTTTGGCCAGGTGAAATCGTCGATTGAATCTTGGAAGTCAAATGAAACGTCGCCAAGGCATGAAGTTCAAGTTTGCAGCAAGGTGATGTACTTCAACATATCTCAGCAGCACAGCGGAAGGGATGGATGTGCTGCAGTGTCAAGCGATCGATTGCTTGGTTGAAATACAGTGCAAGTATTCATCTTTGTAGTACAGTACCGTACTCTAATCACGAGGGCGCAAGTGAAGCAAGGATCAACCAAACTACCAAATGTACTCAATTTCGTTGTACCCCGGAGTACTGAAGTCAGAATGCACAGTGTATCCTATGACCACTAGTTTGTGACCCCCTCATATGAGAGATTGTCGTATCCGTGGGTCACTATGCCATTGAATCTCGACCACTCCGGGTGACCAACAGGTTGAAAGTTAAGGTACATGTTGCTTCGCATTATGCACATCGTTGTCAGGGGAATAAACATGATTGGTTCCACGCGACATCAATAGCTCATGGGGGCTTGCAATACTGGTGGTTACCAATAATGAACAGGTCATTCCCCATTTAGTAGTCCCCCATGCTGGCCAAAGTATCTACCCTGGTCGCCGCGTCTCTCGCCCTTTGCAACGCCTTCGACCCCGTCGATGGACGTCCGAACGTTGACTTCGACTATGAAATCGACGAAGACAAGCTCAAATCACGCTCGGTGATCATGATGATCCCTGACGGTACGGGGCCCAACATTTGGGTCCTCGCTCGCAACATGGTCGACCCAACCCACAAGAAGATGTTGCACATCGACCCGCTTTTCCGTGGGTCTGTCCAGACCTTCTCCAACACGTCACTTATCACGGACTCTGCTTCGTCGGCCACCGCGTACGCGACGGGGTTCAAGACATACGACGCTGGGATCGGCGTCGACATGGAGAAGCGCCCCCTCGGCACTATCTTGGAAGCTGCGCAAGCCCGCGGCATGGTGGTGGGGATGATCGTGACATCCCGTGTCACACACGCGACCCCCGCGTCGTTCGCGGCCCACATCCACAGCCGCAGCCTCGAGAACGACATTGCCGACCAGTACTGCGCCAACGCCAACTTGGATTTTTTGCTGGGTGGTGGCAAGCGCCACTTCAGCGACGCGTGCCTGGCCAAGCTCAAGGCAGCCGGCTACACCATCACGCATGACAAGGACGAGTTGGCCGCGTACCGCAAGACCAACGAAGCCAACGGTACACTGCGCATGTTTGGGCTGTACCAGAAGTCGCACATGTCGTACGAAGTGGATCGCATCCGTGGCGAAACCAACGAGCCGAGCTTGAGTGAAATGACCGAGCACATCTTCGCCATTCTCAAGAACAACAAGCGGGCCCAGAAGCACGGGTTCTTCGTCATGATCGAAGGCTCCCGCGTCGACCACGCCGGCCACTCGAACGACGCGGGCACCATGGGCAAGGAAGCCATCGAGTTCGACAACACCGTGAGCGTGGTCAAGCAGTTCGTGTACTCCAACCCGAACGTGGCCATGATCTCGGCGGCCGACCACGGCACCGGCGGGATCACGCTGGGTCGTGACGGAGTGTACAAGTGGAAGCCCGAGCCGCTGGTCAAGCAGGTCATGTCCACAGAAGGCATGAAGGCGTTGTTCAGCAATGACCGCGCCACGTACACGGAAGCGACGGCGTTGCAAAAGGTCAAGGACCTGATCATCCAAAACAGCGCCACCAAGAAAATCAGCAAGGAATGGGATGCCATCTTCGCGGCCGAAGTCAAGAAGATTGTCGCCAACGCCAAGTACTCGACCTCCAAATTGGTCGTGTACATGGGTCAATGTATTTCGCAAACAGCCCATATCGCGTGGACCACCGTCGGCCACGTCGGCACGGACGTTAACTTGTACTGCGCCGGTCCGTCCGTGTTCACCCGTCGATGCAACGGCAACCACGACAACACGCACTTGAACCGCATCATGACCAACTACCTCAACTTGGACCTACAACCCATCACGTTGAAGTTGCGCGGATACAAGCCCAACGGCAACCAAACGGCCGCCCCCGCCTCAACCCCTATTGTCTCATCGAGCACCCCTGCTACTACGTCGACTCCCGAGTCGACCCCTGTGATCACCTCCACAACCCCTGCGACCACTTCGGCTACCCCTGTGACCACCTCGGCGACCCCTCTGGCCATCCCTTCGTCATCGTACCCCACAACGTCCCCTGGTGTGTCGAAGCCTTCCACCACTGTATGGGCCAAGCCAACGTTGAAGCCTGGTTGCATCAACGTATCGGTCGTGGGTGACGCGACGTACTGTGTCAGTGGCCCCATCTGCGGCGACGAAGGCTCCAACTGCCCCAAGAAAGGTGCCGTGGCATCTCAAGATTGCAGCCGACATCTCGCCAGCTTCAACGGTGACTGGTGTGTTGCCAAGACCGACGCTGTGTGCGAACGCATTCATTCGGGCGCCCGTGGTTGTGTCTTCAAGGCCTAATTCATTCCTTGTTAACGTTATGTTGCTTCTTACTATTAATAGTAAGAGTGCTACTATGTATGTAGTAAGTAGATCAATCAATATAACGTTACCGTCTTTGCCGTGTTGTAATTATAACATGTTATGCTGTACCACAGTACATGGGTTCACCTTGTACTACTGGCCGTTTTCATGCCCCCCCCCCAAATTTGGAAGGTTGAACTATGAATATGGGGGGTCCTATAAATTAATTTACCCCTAATAGTGACTAACGTCGTGAAGTGCGTCAACACGAGAACCAAGCGAGGGGATACGGCATGATCCAGTACAAGACGCATGCGCCGGGACGACTGTCCGTGGAGGATCAGATGTCCGAAGTAAGCACCTTCCTCGCATGTCATCGACTCATGAGACGACATGTATATAGGCGTTGTCCGCATCGGAACTGCTGGGAACGCGGCAGCGCAAAGGGTTCATGAAGCTGTTCCGCAAGTACTGCTCCAGCAAGAAGAGTCCCATTGACTGGTACGTACCACGCAACATCCATCGAGCACGGACTGACGTAGGTATCTCATAGGAAAGTCGTCCATCCCCCTCCGCCAGGCATGGTGATCAACAGCAACAGCGTCGAAGCTTGCCCGAACGATGCTGGACTCAAGCACGAATTGCTCGACAAGCTCGTACCTATCCGCTGGTATGAAGACGTTGGCCATAACACGTTGATTTGTAGGTCATTTTGAAGCTCAACGGGGGTCTCGGAACGACCATGGGGTGTCAAGGTCCCAAGAGCGCCATCGAAGTGCGCCAAGACTTGTCGTTTCTGGATCTGACCGTCCGCCAAGTGGAGGTACGTCTGCCTCCGACACGGTCTTGTTGGAATGTCGCTACTGGTAGTACCTCAACAGTCTGTACGGCGTGGACGTGCCGCTGGTGCTCATGAACTCGTTCAACACCCACGAAGAAACCGTGCGCATCATTCGCAAGTATCGCATGCACAATTTGAGCATTCACACGTTCAACCAAGTTCGTACCATCTATATTAGACAACAATAGATACTGACAACCAAGTGCATTAGAGCTGCTACCCGTTCGTGGTCAAGGAGTCGGCAGTGCCGTTGCCGAATGCCAAGTACGACAAGCTGACGCGGGAGAAATGGTAGGCTCCATCATACCTCCTTATATAAGACAAATGACCGTGTGTAGGTACCCGCCAGGTCACGGCGATGTCTACAATGCCTTGTTTGAATCTGGCTTGCTGGAAAACCTCATCAACCAAGTACGCTAGATTCGTTGTATCTATGATGTGATCTCATGGGGGATGTATTGCACTCACGTTGTAGGGGAAGGAGTACATTTTCATCTCCAACGTCGACAACTTGGGGGCGACGGTATGAATGTGTGCTGTATCTACTTTAAAGTACATGTCTGATGTATATATCAGGTCAACTTGGACATATTATACCACATGATCAACGTCGACTCGGAGTTTATGATGGAAGTGACCGACAAGACTCGGGCCGACGTGCAGGGGGGCACGCTGGTCACGTACAGAGACAAGCCCCACTTGCTAGAGGTGAACCAGGTGCCCCAAGAACACTTGGAGGACTTCAGGGCCTTGAACAAGTTTACCATGTTCAACACCAACAACCTGTGGGTCAACTTGCGAGCGATCCAGGTCGGTTTCATGTTATAACAATGTTGTAATTGTATTATAACATTGTTATAACCTTCGACACGCAGCGTCTCGTGGCTCAAGACTTGATTGACATCCACCCGATCGTCAGCTATCGGTCCGTCAAAAATGCCAAGGTCGTGCAACTGGAAACAGCTGCGGGGGGTGCTATTCAGGTATGATATATATATATTGTTATATATATATATTGTTATATTTCGTTGTTGTTGATGGCACTGCGTAGTTTTTCAAAAACTTTGTCGGCATCAAAGTGACCCGGCTTCGGTTTCTGCCTGTCAAGTCGTCCTCCGACTTGTTCCTCGTTCAGTCCAACTTGTACCAAATCAAACATGGCAGGCAAGGATATATCGACGTGTCATGATATATATTTTATTCTCAATGGATTAATATTTATGATAGTCTCGATGTATGTACTAATTCGGATGATTCGTGTTGTTTGTATAGTTTACTCATGAACCCAGACCGCGGCGTGACGACCATTCCCATCGTCAAGCTGGGGCGCGAATTTCAAACGGCGCAGCAGTACTCCGAACGCTTTGAAAAGGGCATTCCCAACATCTTGGAACTCGACCACTTGACTGTGGCGGGCGACGTCAAATTTGGCAGCGGCATTACGCTCAAGGTAATAATATATATATATCCATACAATCAATCACAAGAGTAGTAGTAGTAGTAAGTAGTACTGTAGTTGTGACGACTGAAATTGGTTTTGCAGGGAACGGTGATCCTCGTCGCGAACGAAGGCGCCAAGATCGAACTTCCGGACGGCACGATCCTCGAAGACAAGGTCGTGACAGGCGACTTGCGCATTTTGGACCATTAACGATATTGTCGATTTGATATACAAATTTGGGGTGCAATCGAATAATCGCGCCGACCAAACCGATCCAGAATCGATCTGATTGGTTGAATTTCATTTAGAAGGTTTTGATTGGCTAATAATTTTGAGCTCATCTGAGGTAGCCAATCAAATCGATTTAAATTCCAACGAGAAACAACGAAATTTCACTCGAAAGCACAATAATATCGTCTTTGCCCTTTTCCTTCTTTTAACCACTATGCAGAATGTATGTACAACGCAACGTAGTGTTGTTTACATCGTTGTTGTGGACCGATACAAGGCTCGGGACTCGGCCGTGATTTGATTCTACACATGGCACACGAATGTCACATGATGTACTACTAGTACATACTAGTTAGTCTATGATGTTGTTAGTAGTACCTGCTCTTTGCGCACGACGCGCTGGTCAATGTCCTGCTGCATACGATCTTCAAATCGAATATAGTCCATCTAAGTAGATAAATCCACATATGCAAACACATTAGTGAGAGCACTTGGTGATTTCTGTTTCTACTCGTTTGGCGAGGGCCGTGATGTGTGGGTGATACGTGAACGACCCGTAGAACTTTTGCTCCAGCTCTTGTCGATTCTACAGCATTGGGATGTGTAGTTGTCTGTGTGTATTGCCTTGAATGGATAAACGGACGAGATTGCCGTACCGTGATGCGGTTCGTCGCATCCAACTGCACTCGCGTCAAAAAGTCAAGCTCTACCTCTTCCTATGACCCAAGTAAAGTGAAGTTTGCTGAATTGCTCAGGTAGTCCTATTACGTACCCATGTCAATGGCTTGGCCCTGACCATGCGGTTGTGTCGCTTGTCAAACACTCGTTTGTCCGAAACGCGAAAACAAGGCGTTCGATCGGCGCTCAGTTGCTCCAGATGGCGCACGCGTTGCTCTTCGCTCAAGTCCACCCGCTCAAAGAACTCGCTTGAAATGTCCCCCTAGCCAAACGACAATGTCAAAATTGCCATCAATCTATATCGTCACCATGAATGGTATACCCAGGCGAGGCGAGATCGATACGTGACGCCGCAGTTCGGACACTGCTTGCGCTTCTGCTGGACTTCCGAGTACGATTGGGGGTTGCCGCACTTGGGGCATTCCTGTTAAGCACTTTAGTAAACGGGGGCCTTTCTCGACAGCTACCTTTTTGTCCAGCTTAGCAAGGTACACTCGCTCTGCACGTTGGCGTTGGATGCCCTACACAATATTCGACGTTATAGCCATTGTCTTGTTTGACCACGTACGTCGAGCTTAGCCTTCTCGGCAGCTTCCATGCGCCGAATGAAATCTTGGTTGTCTTTGGCATTGTCATCGTCGTCGTCACCGTCGCTCCGCCGTCCAGACTCGGCCGACCCGCGGCCCACGCGGGGTTTGAATTTGCAATGGCGTCGGTCCGATTCTCGCGCGTATTGTTCCTTGCCCCTTCGGTTTCTACCACGACATGCATCAATAATCTACCAACATCGTCCTAGTGTGTTTTTACTTTGGCTTGACTGGCTTTGCGATGCGGTTGATGTACTCCTACATATTAATCCGTCAACATGTCGCGAATCGAGGGGTGTCGTACCATGTGCGCCTGGTTGTCTCGTTGCCGATTATTCGGTGACTTGTGCTCGACCAGTGTCGCATACAGCAGTCGCTTTTGCGTTTCCGTCAACTGGTTGAGCTGATGCGACGACAGCTTGTTCTGTCGAGACTTCACGGTTGGGCCGGTGTGTTGCAGGCCTCGCCCTTGTCGGCTACGCAGGACATCTCGGTCTACCGACATGGTTGGACGCAGCGGCAAGTCGGCTGGCTGCTGCGCCTTTTGCACGAGGATGTCGACGGCCCGGTTGATTTTGTCCGCAGACGACTCGTAGTCAAACTCGTCTTCATACTGCACGTCTCGAACGGCACTTTGCAGTGCGTCGTGGGCGTCCTGGTTTTGCTCGCGCCGTACTTCGTCCCGCACTTGCTTCATCGTGGCCTCGATGTGGTTGCCTATGACCTGGCTTTCTTCTCGGGCAATGGACCCCAGAACTTTGGCCACGGTCGACGTTTGTTTGGCCTTGTTAGCCTTCGCAATTTCTACGAGAGAGGCCCCGTCTGCCACTTGTTGTTTCTGCACAGATTCCAGCAAACTCGTTCGAGGTCTGGAAGTGGCCACCTCCAGGAGGCTAGAACTTTTGGAGTTGGCCACGTCCATTAAACTTACGCGACTCGACGACTGTTCATTGACGGTGGACTTAGCCACGTCGACAAGACTGGGTGGTCGGTCCAATGCAGCCTCATTCGAGGGTTTCCCAGCATTCGGAGTGGACACGTTCTGCTGTTGTTGTTTTGCAAAGTCTGCCAAACTCATCCGTTGGGCACTGGCAACACTTTTGAGTGACGTTGGGGGCTGGCTATCAGAGTCTGGTGGTGATTTGATGTCCTCTCCAACGACGCCACCATCTGCGTCTATGTCGTGGGCAACTTGTTTCAACGTGACTTGTTTAGGCCCAACATCGGCATGTGTCTCATCTTCGATCTCATCGATCTCGGTGTTCTTGGCGTTGCCAATGCTTTGTGCAATAGCTTGCAAGCTTGTCATGTTTGCAGTGGCCCGGCGACGTCGTTTGCATGTTCGGTTACGAAACCGGTTTCAAGGGCAGACTTATCCAGTGATTATCCGGATACCACAACTGAGACATCAATCAAAATCCAGCATGGCCACAGCAGTCCTGTTCCATGACGCACAGCTGTATGACCGCGACTTGCGGCTTTTCACGACAAATGCATGGCTCAATGATGCAGCCATCCATTTCTACTTCACGGTGGTGTTCCATACACTATGTGGTGCACCCGGGGACGTTCTCCTCATGGATCCAGCTGTGGTCTCGTGCATGATGCTACAGGTACAATGCATAAATCCATCCCCTTTCACCTTGTGCAAGCTGACCAGAACACGAACCCCTGCGTCTGTAGTGCGACGACGACGAAGACTTAATGGATTTGGCCCAAGGGCTTCAACTCAAGGAGAAATCGCTCATAGTGCTGCCCGTAAACGACCGACGCAGTTTCGACTCGCAAGGAAGCCATTGGGCGCTCTTGGTGTACTCCACCGCCCACGGGTTCCAGTTTTACGATTCGAGTGCAGACCACAACTTCGACAGCGCTATGGAAGTGGCAGGTGTGCTTGGACGCGCGTTGGGGTTGCCCACAGACTCTGTCGTCCGCAGCGTCCCCTGTCCCCAGCAACACAATGCGTATGATTGCGGCATGTATGTGTGCATGGTGGCAGAATGGCTATGCACATCCCATTGCAGCAAACAGTCCTTGCCCCTAGCCGAGTTTGTCACGCCCACCGCGATTCAATCCAAGCGACGGAACATGCCTTCTATCGTCGACCAACTCAAATAACGAAAATGATATATATCTTAATTGGTCTTTTTGGTCCAAGGTCGCATAACAGCCGTGGCTTTTGGAAAGAAAACCTGCGGGAAACAGCGTCACTGTGACGTATATGGACATGTCATGATGACATACCTCGACCATATTGTCCACAACGGAGCGGCTGTAAAACGTCGCGGCGGATGCACGGACTTGGGGCGCCATGGCCCACTGTCTACGCAAAAATACTTCAAAAACAACCAAAAACAATCCAATTATTGGAAAATACTTGAAAAATTCATTCGTCGTGCGGTTCGAAGCGACCAAGTAGAGGTGGAAGCCAGCAAACGCGACCAACGCCGCTCCTAGCATGACGAGTTTACTGTCGAGGAATTAAGATGTACTGGAGCTACATACCCATGACAAGACACATGAAAAATAGCATGCACACAACGGGGTGGATGTAAATGATATATCGCGCCACGATCCACACCGTCGCGTCCGTGGGCGCGCCCGTGTCGTAGTTGATGTATTTCGACTCAAACAAGTGCAACGTCACAACCTACTTCTATCTGTGACAACATTCGTCATCGTTACTTACTCTCGTGCAAAAACTGACCTCGCCCAAGAGAGTGTAGAGCAGGATGATGCCGCCGTAAACACACAGCAACGAGTTGGACTAGTGTACACATGTCGACTTTGCCCATATCGACAAGATACTACTGTAGGTGTATACGTACGACAATGAACAGGACAAAGTACCGGTAATTCTGCTCGCCCACACAACCATTCAGCCAAGCTACATGGATATACACATCCTCAACAACATGTTTGCAAATTCTACCAAGCCCCGTGCGTACCGCAGTCTACAATCCCATCACGTCAGTTCTTATGGTACGATCGCCAACGTACGGTGATCGAATCGCGGCACGCATACATTGCACACAGTGCAGTGCTTGGATCGAGCTGGTCTAGATTGCCCATCGTATATGCAGTAGTAGTCCTATGTATAGTCTCGTACTTGTTCAAGTGACAAGTTTTGCACGCGTTTCCACGTATATACATGACTTGGTCAAACTCGTACGCATGGTACTGCACCAACGAGTCACCTAGGAATCATACTTGTCATCACTTGATGCAATATATGGACGATCGGTAGCGCTTACGTGCGTTGACAACGCCAGCACTGGTCGTACAGACTTGCAAGAACGTGACCAACGCGGCCAGCGCAGCACCTCCTGCGTAATAACTAGAGCGATCCTCAGGGACAAAGAGAAATGAATTGTTGTTGGCTTATAGTACACATGGTTATACGACAGGTACACGTTGGGCAGCAACGGCTGGCCAAACACGATAAAGAGGGCGTACCCCCCAATGACCAAGTGCAAATACACCACCTATAGCCAACCATCAAACCATTATGGAGCATGGGCATTGTTATCATGCAACACGACCTGTACGTACTTGCATGAGTGGATTCGGTCGATTCAAGACGTAGTCAATGGCATCCACTACATCACTGTGAATACTTGGCCCACAGACCTTTAACAGCACGTCACTAACGACGTAAGCATGGTCAGAGAGTGGGTTCACTCGAATGTAAGCCACGTCCAACCTGCTCCATGACGGCAACGTATCGAGGACGAATCGACGCAACGAGCTCAGAACCCCATTTCTAGCAAACGCATTATGACAAATATGAGATTGGAGCAAGCACTGAGCGTCCTACTTGTTAGGGTCGACGCAGTACACCAGTCCCACCACTCCCAAGGGCAGCACCAGCGCCACCACGGCGATGACAATCGCAGCGTCAGCCATGCTGTATCCAAAGTTGTATCTCACACTAAATTCAGGCGTATTCCCCATAATGTGAGGTAATACAAATAGTGTGAATGCACGTTTCATTTCGTGACAGAGTTGAAGCACCCACTGTGATTCGACATTGCGGATGTAACTTACATCAAGTGATTTGGAGGAGCAAGCAGCGTCTGCAGGCAACTGGGCGATGCGACGGCCGTCTCTGCCGGTTCCACCATCAGCTCCATGACAAAGGCACTGCCAAGAGTGCTCTCTCATAGAGGCCACACCGCTCTGCCCAAGGGTCCACACCCAAATTGCCTCAATAGGTATGGTAGCCATGTTGAAGTTCATTCAAAGCAAGAAAATCAGTCCCAAAAGAACCTTTTAGAAGAGAAATTGGTATTCCGCCCCCCGTTTCACATTCCAAGCCCCAAGTGCCATTCGAACATTTACAGGCCCGATGGCATATCAAACGGACCGCGTGCCCATCCTGTTCAAGACGTCCGAGCCCCGCCGCGGACGCCTCGCGCCACTGCTGGCCGTCGGCGTGCTGGCGGTGTTCGCCTTGGCCATCTACGTGCCATCAACAGTGTTCCGTACCACCACCGCCAACGTGACGTCCCTTCGTGCGCCACTGCCAATCTTGACGCGCAATCCCATCATTGGAATCCACTCCCATCGTGACGAAGAGCACGGCGACGACTTCATCGTAGCATCGTACTTGAAGTGGGTCGAGAGTGCCGGTGGTCGTGGCGTGCGCATCCCGTACAACGCCACAAAGGAGGAACTAGACGTGCTGCTTAAGAGTGTGAACGGCGTGCTGTTCCCTGGAGGATCGGGCGACCCGAACGCGGCCGCGGAGTACATTTACAGCCAAGCGATTGAGTTCAACAACAACGGCGACCACTTCCCCGTGTGGGGCACCTGCCTCGGCTTTGAATGGCTCGTGGTGCTGCAGGCTGGCAACCACTCGATCCTGGACCACGTCGATGCCGACAACGTCAGCTCGACCCTGCAGTTTCACCACAACTTCCAGGGTGAAAGCCGTTTATTTGGGTTCAGCCACCATTTTGACGTGTTGGCCACCAAGCCCATCACTGCCAACTTCCACTTCAACGGGATCTTAAAGAGTCACTTTGACGCCACCGACAAGCTCACGTCGTTCTACAATGTACGTACACGCTAAGTTCCCTAGCACAGGAGCAAGGACTAACCAACGAAAGCGTAGGTACTCGCCACGTCGGACGACCAACAAGGCCAAACGTACGTGGCGGCCTTCGAAGCGAAAGATTATCCGATCTACGCCGTGCAATTCCACCCGGAAAAGAACCCGTACGAGATCGGCGATGACAAGACGGGCGGCACCATGAACCTCGTGGACCACAGTCAAGAGGCGATTGTGATTTCCCAGACGTTTGGGCACTTCTTCATCGGTGAAGCGCGCCGCAACGGCCACGCGTTCGCCGACCCAGCCGCTGAGCGCGACGCGCTGCTGCTCAACCCGACGCTCTCGAGTCGATCCTACCCGTACTTTGAGTCGACTTTGACGTTTCCCGTGAATAATTAATTCAAGTCAACAAGGATGTTGAAGTGATAAAAGGTCGAATATTCCGTGGACCTTCCATGATCAACAGTCTCCCTAAATTCGAATTTGAGTTCAGGACATCCACATTACACATCAAGATAGGTATATCATCTCGATGACCACGAAGTTCAATGCGCTCGAGCTTCAACCCATGCTGCAACGATCGACACGCTTTCGATGGGGCCATGTCTCCCTGCCACTGTTAGCCTTGGTGGCGCTCATGATGGTGTGTCCATGCCACTGCGTCGACCCATCCATCGCTATCGACCAAACGTCATCGGAAGTCCTTGTACAAGTTCGAACGCAAAGCCCCATCATTGGCGTGCATTCGCACCAAGACCAGACCTCTGGGGATGAGTTCATTGCGGCGTCGTACATCAATTGTATTGAAAGTGCCGGAGGCAGGGCGGTGCGGATCCATGGAACGTGTCGGAGGCAGACCTGATTCGCCTCGTGGCCAGCGTGAACGGTATCCTTTTCCCAGGCGGCGACCCAGAGCCGAGCCCCACCGCGGCGTTTCTGTACGCCCGCGCGCTCGATCTAAATCGAAATGGCACGTACATCTCGTTGTGGGGAGCGTGCTTGGCCTTTGAGTGGCTGGTGCAGCTCCACACAGGAGACCTCCGCATCCTCGACAACACGCAGAAGTTGAGCTTGACATTGAACCTGGTGCATCCGGGGCAAAGTCGCCTGTTTAGCTTTAGCCCATCCTTCATTGTCCTGAAGGAGTGTACGTGGTTAAGTAGTAATGCGAAGCAACACCACACACACACGTGTATGAAGCAGCGTTCATGGGGCTTAAGGGAACACTAGCACTTCGACGAAGGTAGGATACGATCGGTTCGACGTGGGGACGTTGTACAAGAGCGAGTTGTGCTTGGCAATGGGATCGGCAAACGTGTGGTTGTTGCGCCTTGCTTCTTGGATGAAAAAGTGCCCAAACGCTTGCGACGTCAGGATCGCTTCATAGCTGTGGTCGATCCACTTCCACAGGTTCCCGTCAGGGTACTCGCCAAACTCGAACGCGTTCTTCTCGGGGTGGAATTGCGTACCGTAAAACGGATACTGGTACGCCTCGATCACAGACACGTACGTGCGGCCTTGGCGGTCCACGGACGTTGCCACGGGGTTGTAGAACGACGTGAGGGACTCGGTGGCGGCGAAGTGCGTGTCAAAGATGCCAAAGTCGTGGAAGTTGTCGGTGAGTGGGGCCGCTTCCAGCACGTCGAACACAGGACTGAAGGCGAAGATGCGACTGGGGGCGTTGGCGTTCCGCTGGAACGTTAGTGTCGAGCTAATGTTGGCGGCGTCCACCGTGTCTAAGATCGAGTTGTTCTTGGCCTGCAGCTGCACCAGCCACTCAAAGCCCAAACACGTGCCCCAGACGGGGAAGTACGTCCCGTGGTCGTTCAACTCGATCGCGTACTTGTAAATAATCTCCGCAGCTTCGTTTGGGTCACCATCGCCACCGGGAAACAACACTCCATTGACGCTCTGCAGCAGGGCCCTCAGTTCGCTCTTGGACGCGTTGTATGGAATGCGCACGGCGCGGCCACCTGCGCTCTCGACCCACTTGACGTACGACGCAGCAATGTTTTCGTCGTGGTAGGTGGATGATTCATGGGAATGGATGCCGATGATTGGATTCTTGGTGAGAATGGGAAGGTTTCCATGCAGCGGCAAGGTTTTGGAGTGGGGAGCAGCTGGAACGAGGCTAATTACGACAAACACAACGATCAACGCCACCACGGCTGCCACGGCATAGATCACCTTGGTCCGGCGAGGCACCATCGCCTCGGGTTTGGCGAGGATCGGCAGCGTATCTTCCTTGGATGCTGCCATGAAGGAAGTTGCGAAATGGCTGCCCCCATTCTTCGTCGCCCGTTCGTAGTATCCGTACAATCGGATCGGACCAATCACAGACGGCGGCTTGCAATTCGTAACGGTATTGGGTTCATAATGTGGCCCTTGAACAAATCCAACAGAACGCACCAATCACCGACGTGGATATCTCCCACTCGACACGTACAAACAACTTACTTCCAAGTACTTCAAGTACTAGTACAGTACTACAGTAGTACTACTACTTCGAAGTAGTATATAGGATTGTGAATTCGCTTAACAGTTAAACTTCCAAAATTCGGGTTGTTTGTAATAATCAATATTGAACCACGCTCAAGTTCTGATTGGTTGATTGTACGTGCCCTTTCTCTAAGAGCCAATCAAATCCGCTAAAAATTCGATTAGCCAATAGCGTCGATTCGTGATTGGCGAGATTCGATTCGACGGGGTCTGGAAATTTGTACCGAATCCACAGTACTGTCCTAGTACCCTTTATTCGCCCATCGTGACAGTCGATTAAAGTCCTCGAGGTACAGCAATAACGTTACCTTGTATACGAGTGCAGTAGCCTAGGCTTCCATGATTTGCTATTCGCAAAAAGCATCGAATACCGTTTCGACACGGCTTTGGTAGGTTTTGCCCACCGGTATTGGGCTAAACGAGAGTGTATGTGTCGTAAGCCGACGTCCAGTATAGTATAGTTTGTTTGGTATTGTTTGATGGAAAGTGCGTTGATTGGTCCTGTCTGAATAATCTTCCATTGTTTTTTCGACCAATCCCGTGTCAGCATTGATCCAAGATCGCGCCTTTTGGGAGGGCCGCAGTTTCCGTGGTTGGCCACCCCTGATTGAAGCAGGTCGTGCCAAGCGTCACGTTGCCCGCCGCAAACTATATGGCGCATTTCTTTGCACATGGAAAGCACTCGATGTGGCTCTTGGTGCTCTCGGCCATCGGCATCCCTTGGTTGACGTCCGCCGCGCTACAAACAGGTGTGCTTCCACATCGATACATAAGTCCTCATAGTTTTTTTAGTACCCACGTCTCCCACAAATGTACAGCTGTCTGTCGTGGATCAGCATGATCTATTCGTTTCCTTCTCCCCCCCGCTTAGCGATGGCGGCTCCACCGTGTCGGCATATGAGGTACTGCTTCGTATCGACACGTAAACCGCATGTATCGATGTTTTGTAGGTGGATTGGGACCCAAATCCTGGTGTCCAAGAAGTTCAAACGGTCACTACATCAACATACACGGGAGCAAACGAAGTGCAAACCGTGACCACGTCAGCGGCCGACGTGAACGAAATCCAAATCGTGACCACCTCTGCGACGATGATTCGGGAAGTGCAAGTTGTCACGACGACCGCCGCTCCTGGCCAGACACTGGGCGGTGGTTTCACGCTCCAGCTTGACACGACGTCCACTGGTGGCAGCGTGCGGTTGTCTGGTGTCATTGGCTTCACAGCTGGGGCATCCGGGGACCGGTCGTGCATGAAAGAAATCCTCAACGCCATGGCCAACATTGGCCCCACCGGCGTCTTTGCCGTCTCTCGATCTGGTCCGGATACCCAAGGGGGCTACGCATGGTCCATTACGTTTGATGCATCGATGGGCAACGTGCCTCAATTGTCTTTGCAGAGTTCGACTTTGATTGGCGCGGGGGCCGCTGTGGCAATCACGACTGCCACTCCTGGCAACGTCATCAGCGATGGCTACTTCACTTTGACCTTTGGCGGCAGTACCACAAGTAGCATTCCTAGGGATGCCAGCAATGCCGTTGTGCAAGCTGCCCTCGAAGCACTACCAACCGTGGACTCTCTGGCCGTGTCGCGCACCGGCCCCGACTTTCAAGGGGGGTATGTGTGGACGATAACGTTTTTGTCCAGCTTCAACGCAGGCGATGTGCCCCTTCTGGGGATTGCGAATACGTTGGTCGCCACGGGGGCCAACGCCGTCGTGACAGTTGGGACACAAGGCAACCAGCTCGGCGGGTTCTTTACCCTCATCTACAATACCGTGCCCACGACCCAATTAGCGTCCAGTGCTACGGACACGGCGGTGAAAGCAGCGCTTGAGCTTATACCTGGCATTGGCACCGTCAAAGTCGTTCGATCTGGCCCCGATTACCAGCTCGGGTACACGTGGACGATCTCGTTCTTGACGCTGAAGGGCCCAGTGTCGGCACTGGGGTTTACGACGGGCACCCTCACGGAGACTCGCAGCGACAGCGTCGTGTCCAAGGCCATCACGGTCGTGCGCACTCGGCCCGGCACCACCCAAGCCGTCCAATCCATCGCGACGACCACGACCTTGACGGCGGTGCCCGTCGCCAGTACATTTCAGCTCCAGTTTACAAACAACGGCGTGACCACGACCACGGGAAACATTCCGGCCAACCCCATGGGCGATGGCACATGCATGTCGACGCTGACCGAGATCCAGCGCATCAAGACCAGTACTGTCGACACGACCAACATGGGCGGCGACAACCTCGTGTCCCCCCTCACGTTCTTCCAGCTCGTGTTCACGTCGCGCGGGGTAACCCAAACCACTAACCGCATCTTGGCCAACCCTAGCGCCGGCAACTGCACCGTGGGGGCCGCCTCCATCAAGGCTGAGCTGGAAAAGCTGCCCGGGGTCGTCGTGCCCGTGACCGTGTCCAACGTAGCTACAACGTCGACCCAATCATGTCAGTGGGACGTTACGTTTACCAACAACGCAGGCAATTTAAACCAAATGACTGCCGTGTCTGGAACCAATGGGCCCGCCAGTGCCATCACGGTCGGCGACGACACGGTCACGATCACGACCGTGCAAGACGGAACCGTCCAAATCATCAAATCGGAGCTGGAAAAGCTCGCGAATGTTGCGTCGGTCACCGTCACGGCCGTCGCCGGGCTCAAGCAAACGTGTACTTGGAGTGTTACGTTCGACAACAATGCAGGCAACTTGGCTTTGTTGCAAGTGGCGATGGGCGGTGTGTTCGGAAGCGCGGCCACTTCATCCGGTACGACCGTCACGGCTGCGTTGGTCACTACGGGGACGTCCGCGCCGCTGGGGGGCTTCTTTTCGTTGCAATTCCGAGGCCAAACGACGGGATACCTGCCGTACAACATCGCCGCGGCGGACATGAAGAACGCGCTTGAACTTCTCTCGACGGTGGACGGCGTGTCGGTTGTGCGATCCAATGTTGACCCGAACGGCGGGTACTCGTGGGCGATTACGTTTCTGAATTTGGGCAACTTGCCCCCGCTGACAGCCGACTTTGCCGCCCTCGTTGGGACCGTGCCCACGGTGACTATCACGGAAACCATTCCTGGCATCCCGCCTCCCTTCAATTCGCGCGATGTTGCCAACGGTACCCTTGATATCATGACAATTCTAAATTCACATGGAATGATATTTAGGGGTTCCAATGGGCCGCAGTTTCATCACAGACTTAAGCACGCTGTCGGCAACGATGCCGATTCTAGACACAAACATCCCCTACTATATTCGAGTGACGGCTCTCAACGCCATCGGTCGCAGTGTGCCGCAGATGTCGACCCCCCCGTTTGCGATTCCTGTCGCTCGTACGTTGGTTGCATGCTTCATTTTGCAGGTCAAAAGATGATTATTGTATGTAGAACCCCCTCGTGCCCCCCAAAACCTGACCATGTCCGTGCTGGGCCACACGTCGCTCCAGGTATCCCTCGGGTTTCCCACTTCGGACGGCGGGCTTCCCGTGGACGCATATCGCGTCGAGTGGGATACGCAGCAAATCGTCGACGAAGTGCAAAGTGTCGTGCTCACGGTACCCGTGACAAACGAAGTCCAGACCATCACCACCGCGGCCGCCATCGTCAGCGAAGTGCAGCTCGTCCGCCTTGTCAGCACGTACGTCGCTCCAGCCGCGATTGAAGTCCAACGCGTGAACTGCGACGCGTCGGGCGGGTCGTTCACGCTCACCTTTGTTGGCGCCACCACCGCTCCGATCTTGGCCAGTGAGACTTCGGTAGCCGTAATCAAAGCCACGTTGCAAGAACTGGCGGGGGTCACCGTCTCCGTGGCGTTCGTGGGCGGCGCGACCCAGGCTTGTGCCCCATGTCTGGTCTCAGGGTGCGCTGGCGGCATTGCGGTCACATTTACGTCGGTGGTGGGGTACGCTGGCAGCCTGCCTTCCCTCACCGCCAACACGACGTTGCTGACTGGGAACCGCCGCATCGACGTGGTGAAAACGACTTCCGGCCAAGCCGCACCTGGGGGGATGTTCTCGTTGGTTTATAATCGGGGATCCGATACCGTGACTGTCCCCATCCAAGCGACAGCGACGGCCGCAGCGGTGCAAACGGCCTTGCAAGCTCTGGAGGCGGGGCTGACCATCACGGTGACCGACGGCACTTCTGCCCTCCCGGCAGCCAACATCGCTGCAGGGGAACGGCTGTGGCGCGTGACGTTTGTCAACAGCGGAGACGTACCGACGCTCCGTTTGGCCAACAACCAGCTCACCGGCAACGGCGCCACGATTCAAGTGTACGCCGACGGGGCGACGCTGGGCTCGGTGGTCGCGTCTGTGCGCGGAAATCAAGTATCGGGACAATTCACGCTGAATGTGATGGGGCACGTCACGGACTGGATTCCGTACGACGCGTCTGACACGACGGTGAAGCAGCGGCTGGAAAGTCTACCCAACTTGGGCACCGTGACCGTGGTGCGCACTGGTCCGACGCTCCAGTTGGGCTATGTGTGGACCGTGACGTTTTCGTCGAATCCAGGCAACTTTCCGTACGGGGCTGGTACTATCTCGCTCATGACGCCCACAAACACTACCTTTCTCACGGGGACCAGCACTACCGCTACGGTCACCCCTGCCCGGGTCACGACCGGGTCGACTTCAGTCGGTGGAACGTTTTCGCTGTGCTATTCGTCGCTGTGTACCAGTGCGTTGAGCCCGTACATTTCGGCCACGGCGCTCAAAGCGGCGTTGGAAACGGTCAATTCCATTGGTCGGGTAGGTGTGTCTCGAGCGCAAGCCGCCAGCGGGTTCACGTGGCTCGTGTCGTTCGTTGGTTGCCGACTCTTGGCGGATCAAGTGACGAATGTGTGCAACACAGGCAACCTCAGCCCCCTCGTGCCGCAATTCATTGGCACGCTCACCGGAGGCGTGGCTAACAATGCCGTCGTGGCGGTAACTGAAGTCACCCCGGGTGCAGGCCCTGCCAACGTCCGCGACTTAACTGACTTGTCGGGCGGCGCGCCGCTACTGACCAACCTCTTGGGCTTGACGACGGGACGACCATATTACGCCCGAGCCAACTTTCACAATGCGCTTGGCCATGGAATCCGAGTGTACTCGACGCCCCCCTCTGTGATCCCCCAAGCCACCGCCCCTGGCAAACCGGAGCCCGTGCTGCTCGTGTCGACAACAGCCACGTCAATGCAAGTGTCTTGGGCCTTGCCTACCGTGAACGGCGGGTCAGTCGTGACCGGATACCAGCTGTGGCTGTCGGACTGGAACGACAATTACCGGATGGTGTACGACGGAGCAAACAGCGTCGTGACTACGTACACTCTTGTGACGACCAACGACAATGAAATCAGCACGGGGCAGCAGTATGCGCTCAAAGTGCGTGCGATCACCTACTGTCAACCCGCCAACCCGTCGGTCGCTTGCTTTGGTAGCTTTAGCGACCCCGCTAAGTATACGGTGCGGTCGCCTGTGATCCCCTCTGCGCCGGCTGCACCTACCCGCGACTCCAAGACAAACGTGGGTCTGCCTCTTGTTCTAGGGGACGGAGTGATCTTTCTCAATTGGAAGCCTCCCCTCGACAATGGTGGGTCACCTATCACCGACTACCAGGTGTACATGGATTCCGGATCGGGATTTCTCCTGCAAACCCTCACTGGTGTGTTTCCGTACGGGTACACCACGTCCGTGGGGTCACTCACCGAAGGCAACATGTATCGATTCTACGTTCGAGCGTTGAATGCAGTGGGGTATTCTGCCAACAGTCCCATCTTGACCGTCGCGATGGCGAATTCTCCCAACGCCCCTGCAGCCCCCATCGTGACTGATGTGTCGCCGTCGTCGATTTCCCTCACTTGGTCCCCTCCTTTGCTCTGCACGTCGAGCCAAACGTCGTGCAATGGGAGTCCGTTGACAGGGTACTTCCTCTGGCAGTTTAGCGGCGTCAACTCGGCCTTGCTGTCGTCGCCGACGCCAGTCCTGAACGAAGTGCAGCAAATTGCGATCACTGTTCAAACGCCTACGACTGAAGTGCAATCGTTTACCATCACCGGCGCAACGGGTAAATTCATACTTAACATGAACGGCAAAGACACGCCGCTGTTGGACGTGGCGATCTCCAACTCACTGCTGGCCACTCAAATTGCGACGACGGGGCTCACGGTGACTGTCAGCCAAGTCGCCATCACGAATGGCATCACCTGGACAGTGTCGTACACCGGCACGACCGGCCCAGTTCCCCTTCTGGTCGTGGAGCCCGAGCAACTAACCAGTACGAATCCGCTCGTGGCGTACTCGTACTCGGTGACCCGAGTCGCGCTGGGCACGACGGTCGCCGGCGGGGACTTTACCTTGTCGTTTCTGGGGTATGAGACGCCGCACTTGGCGTACAACACGCCGTGGGTGGAAATGAAACGGCAGCTGGAAAACCTCCCGAGTATCACGCACGTGGCTGGGGCCTACACGGCCGGAGCGAACGGCGCCGGGGTTTGGGTAGTGACGTTCTTGACTGAACTCGGCAACGTCCCGTTGATTGGAATCACGTCGGGGCGGCTAACGGGAGGCGGCGCCACGGGCGTGGTCACGTCGATTCAAGATGGGACCCCGGGCAGGATCGTGTATGATGGCTCGAATTCGCCGGATGTGCTGTCCTACCAAGCGACCAACTTGACGTCCGACACGTGGTATTCGTACGCTATGGTAGCAATCAACACTGCTGGCGTGGGGATTGCGAGTCCGACGACGCCGTCCATAGACGCCCGAGGCGGCGCGAGCTCAGCCATGACGACGGCGTCCGGCACGGCGCTTCATGTTGGGATCGCGGGCGTTGTGTACGAAGTGCAAACTGTCACGACCAACGGCCTCGGTGCGGGAACGTTTACGTTGAAATTCGGCTCGTTCGTCCCCACGGCCCCCGTTTCAGTGGCAACAAGTGCCGACACGCTGACCAGCCTGCTCCAAGCCACCAACCTTGGCACGGTGTCCATCACGAAAATGGCCGTCAATGGCGCTGCCGACTCGATGTGGTATATTACGTTTCGAGACTACGTAGGCAACGCCCCGTTGCTGGTAACCAGTAGTGCGGCGGTCACAGCGGCCGAGTTCATTCAAGGCCGAGCCAACCAGTTTACAATCGAGCCGAAAAAAGCGTCTGGCAACGTCGTGACGGACCTGGACGCGGCATCCGGATTTGTGGGCAGCGACACGTTCTTCACAGAACTGTGGTCAAGTCCGGCCAACGTGGTGGACGGAACCCATGCGTGGGTAGCCGACGGGGGGGTGGCTACGTACAATCCCGCCACGTTTGAAATCCAGAGCATCACAATCACAGCGTCGACGGGCCTGTTCACAGTCAAGCTGGACACGTCGGTGGCTCGACTGGGTGGCGTCCTTTCCACGTCCACAGTCCCTCTCAATGCAGCCACGTTGGCCACAGCCTCCGATTTGAATGCTGCGTTTTCGTTTAAAGGATGTGTGGAGGCCTTGACCAACGCCGGGACCGTCCTGGTGACGCGGACGACCAACAGTGCGTCGTCATGGACGTATGCTGTGACGTTTGTGACTTCCTTGGGTGACATTCCGCCCCTCATGCTCGTTAGCACGGACGCTACATTCACCACTCCCCAAGCTGGCGTGCTGACGTTTACAGAAGTGGCTCGCGGAGCCACAGAGATTCAGACGGTGACCGCCGCCGGAGATACTGCGTTCGTCCAGGAAGTGCAAAGTGTGTCGACGTGGTTAGATGCGACGGGGGGTGTAACCACCATCGGTGGGACGTTTGCAGTGTCGTTTGCGGGTGCGCCTCCAGTGACGTTATCCGTGTCTGCCACAACTAACCAAGTCCAACTGGCCTTGCAATCTCTGACTAACCTGGGAACGGTCACGGTGACATCTCAAAGTGCAAACTACGGCGCGTCCACGGGCCTCACGACGTGGTTCATCACGTTCACAACCCTCGTGGGAGACGTGCCATCGCTTCAAATTACGACCAAATCACTCACAGGAACGTCCGCGAACGTGTATGTGAACGAAGTCATCAAGGGCCAGTCGCCGCTGGCTGGGACGTTCGTGCTCAGTTTTGTCGACCAGACGACTTTGAACTTGCCGTACGACATTTCGGCGCTGCAGCTCAAGGCAGAACTGGAAAAAATGCCGTTGATCAGCCAAGTCGACGTGGCCCGCACAAACCTCAACGTGGGATTCAAGTGGACGATTTCGTTTACGAAAAACGTGGGCAATTTGCCCCTTCTCCAGGCATCACCGTACCAATACCAAGTGCAGTCGGTTACTACCAGCGGGGGCAGCCCCACGCCACTGTACGGAACGTTCACGTTGTCATTCAACGGCCAAGAGTCGGCGCCCATCTCGTACGATGCCAATGCGAAAGATGTGAAAGCGGCCTTGGAATCGTTGACGTCGATCGGGCGTGTGGATGTCACCCGCAGCAACTTGCTCAGCTCGGGCGGGCAATTCCAGTGGCTTGTCACGTTTCGCACGGAGTTGGGGCCGAATGCATTGCTCGTGGCGAATTTCCAGCGGCTCTCGGGGAGTTTTCCGGGGGTGTCCGTGGCAGAAGTGCAATCTGGGCTCCTCAAAGCATTGACTGGCAACAACCCAGTGCTGACTGTGGAAAAGAAACTGCGCGGCACTCCGAGTTACACTGCCAACTATGTGCCGGCCCTACCAGGGTCGTATTCGCTGGCTGTCACGCAGCTAACCCCTGGGGGTCTGAACGCCCTGTACTTTGACAATTTTTGGCTTCAAGACGCCCCCGTGCAAAGCCAAGTCGACCCTCGACTGCAGTTCCAATGGGGGCAATCCCCCATCACAACGTTTGGACAAGATTACGTGAGCATTCGCTGGTGGGGCAAACTCAAAGCCAGTTTCACCGACGAGTACGTGTTTTACCTGGATGCATCACACGGCGTCCGGTTATGGTTGGACCATTCGCTGGTGGTGGATACTTGGGACGACGACAATCCAAGCTCGACCACAGTTCGATTCAACTTGATTGCGAACCGGTATCACGACGTCCGGCTGGAATTCCACAAAGCCACGGGAAGTGCCTACCTGAGCTTGCAATGGAGCAGTACGTTTGTGCCTATCCAAGTGATCCCGTCCACTGCGTTTTACAGGCCAAGTCATATCGTGGGCAGCCCGTACTTGTTGAATGTCATACCTGGTGCAACGGACTTTCCATACACAACTGCTACGGGAGACGGTCTGCGAAGCTCCACGGCTGGAAATGTCGCCACGTTTATCATTCAATCCAAGGACCAGCGCGGAAACAACAAGACAGTAGACGGTGATGTGTTCGACGTGCAACTGACCGGAACTGTTGGCACGACTGCGAAACTAACGCCATTCAAAACCCCAGAGTACCTCGGACAAGGGCAATACTTGGTCTCGTACAAGGCGACTGTGAGTGGCACGTACGCACTGTCGATTCAAATTGGGGGCTCCCCTATTTACTGTGGCTTGGGGGCCGCCTTGAAGTGCAGTCCATTTACAGTCGTCGTGACCTCCGGCAAGACTGTACCATACACTAGCACTGCCACCGGCGCAAACCCCCCCAACATGGACAGTCTGGTCGAAATGATTGCTGGACAAGCCTCCAACTTTACGATCCAAGCCAAGGACACGTATGCTAACAAACGGGAAGTGGGGGGTGATGTCTTTGACACGCGCATTGTGCTAGTAGCCGACCCCACCGTGCGGTATCGCAGCAGTGTGCTGGAGTACCAGGCGACGGGACTGTACAACGTCCAATTGTCCGTGCCCAAGGCCGGAGTGTACACGATGGCAACGTACTTTCAGAACTCGCCCGTTCTCATGTGTCCAGGTCAAGTCTGCAGCGCCATCGGCAGCACGTCCAGCCTCACCGTCGTGCACAATGTCCTCCATCCCCCCACGTCGTACGCGACTGACACGGGGACCCAAGGGTTGAGTTTGGCCACGTCCAACGTTCCCAACTCGTTTTCCATCTACGCGTTGGATTCGTTTGGCAACTTACGAGTGGGTGCGACCACTCTCCGGTCGACTTCGACGGGAGATGGACGATCCGATGTGTTTTTAGTCACGATTGCATCGCCTCTGGACACTGTGACCACCTCGTCGGCCGTCCAGGTGCTGACTTCTCCAAACAGTGCCCAAGTAGGAACATTCAAGCTTACGTATGGCTCATTCTCGACATTGCTGTGTGCTGCTTGTGCCCAGAGTTTGGCCGGAAACGTCATCACGGTCAACGTCAACCTAGTCGGGCTTATTGCCGTGAACACTAAATTCACCGTCAATGCGTGTGTGTTGACCCCAACAGCTGTGACCACTACCACCATCACTGTGAATGCAAACCACGGATGCGCTGGGTTCACGGGTGCAGCGACCAGCTTGTACATTTCAGCAACGACACCCCGTCTCACAGCCCTTCTGCCTCAAAATGTCAACGCCGCTGGAATCAAGTATGCACTGGAATTGCTCGACCCGTTGAACCGCGTTCAAGTGTCCAGAACGGTGAACGGTGCTGGCAACTACGTGTGGAGCATTACATTTCTATCCAGACTGAGCAGCTGGTCCACGGCCAAGCTGGCAGTGGAATATCCAGCTAACACGGCCAGCTTGTATGGATTTCCTCTAGCAGTGACGACGCCAGCTTCAGCTGGGATTTACCCCGTGGGCTACACCATGACTGTTGCAGGGGTGTACACGATGAACATTACCGCGAATGACATTCACATCCTCGGGAGTCCATTTACGATGACTGTTCAGAATGCAGTGGTGGACGGATTTAGCTCCGTGGCGGCCGGTGGCAACTGGTACTCCAGCGCCCTCCCCACAGACTACACGCAGATCAACGCCGTGGAAACGTTGCCCAGCACGGCTGGCCAGCCCTTTTCGTTCCTGCTGCAAGCCAAAGACGCTAGGCGAAACGAAGTGCAGGTGCTGCGCACCCGTGCCGCCATTGTCGCCAACGTTAACACTGTGCAGCAAATCTTACCTCAAGCTTCGTCGTTTACGCTGAGCTTTCGAGGGTCCGCTCCCATCACTGTCACCACCGGCACGACCTACACAGCGCTTGCTACGGCGTTGGGGGCCGTTGCCACCATCGGTGCTGGAGGGGTGACTGTCACTGCAGCCACCGGGACCACCGTGACGAATGGTCAAGCGTTCGTCGTCACGTTCACCGGACTCGCGGGACCATTGCCTTACTTTGTCGCCAATGCCAATGCCATCGTGAGCCAAAGCACGCCCGGCGTGACATCCTTCCGGCAAGAAATTCAAACGTTTACGTGTGTGGCCGCGACGCCAGCGACCGCGGGGGCGTTCGATGTCTCATATGGCTCCGTGGCCAACACAGTCAACGTCCTTGCTACGAGCACCGTGAGTGCGTTCGCGAGTCAAATACAAACGCTTGTGGGGTCTCCAGTGACCGTGACGACTGAATCAGCCACCACGGCGCTGTGTACGGCGGCGGGGATTCGTGTATTTATTCAATTCACAACAGCCCAAGGCAATTTGCCAGCCCTGACGTACTCACCGTCCACAGGAGCGACCATGACATTGACGTCCGAGAAAGATGTCGGCGGGGCCTTGGGCGGAATTGCACCCCTGTGGGGGTCGTTTACACTGTCGTACTCTGGTGAAACCACAGTCGCCTTGCCATTTGACGTGTCGGCCACCGCCTTGGCCAGTGCGCTGAATAACCTCTTGTCCATCGACGGCGTCGTGGTCACCAAGGATGTTCTGGATGTATCTACCGAAGGAGGCAACAGCATTCCTCAAATCACGTCGCTCTGGGCCATCACATTCACTCAAAACTCGGGCAATTTGGCCTTGTTGGCCGTCGACAGTTCGTTATTGGTCGCGAGCAACAGTGGCCAACTCCAGCCGTCGATGGATGTCGTAGAGCTTGTGGCTGGTACGATCGGCAACAACCGCTCGGATGTGTCGGATTTGGCGGCTGTGGCTGTGACCGTGCAACAGAACTACGTGAATCCCGGTCTACAAGAGATCCAAACCTTGACATGTGTTGGAACGAGTTCATTCACGTTGACGTATGGCGGCACCACCATCACCGTCGCCCCAAGCTTGACTCTGGTACAGTTTAAGGCACTGCTGACCCCGCTTGTGACGGGGGGGGTCATCGTAGCGTCCCCTGGTGCGACGGCAGTTTGCCATCCATTCATCCGATTCCCCATCACCATTACGTTTTTCACCCCGCTGTCCGTCAATTTGTTGGCGTGGGGAGCGTCCACGAATGAAATATCTATCGTACGCACCCAAACTGGCATACCGACCGTGAGCTCCACCAAGACGATTTCGAATTACGAGCAGCAAACGCTAGTGTGTACTGGGACTAGTGCGACCTTTGACCTTGTGTACGGGTCAAATTCTGTAAACGTAGACGCTGCGATGACCATTGCGCAGTTGAGTACATTGATCAATGGGATGCCGCTGATCGTTGCCTTGGGCGGCGTGACCGTGACTAGTTCCCAGGCCACAGTGTGCGCCGCCACAACTCCTGCAAATGTCGTGATTGCGTTCAATGTGTTGGGCAATCCAGACTCGTTCACGGCCCAGAACTTCCGAGCGGGTATTGCGTCGGTATCGATTGTGGAATCCATTCGTGGGCTGACGTCGTTGACGGGGTTGTCCAAAGGGCAATATCAAATCGTTTTGACGCCCACTGTGTCGGGGCTGTACACGTTTTCCGTCACGATCGGAGGCAGGGCGTGCATGAATCCTTCGCGAATTCTGGTGGCGCCAGGTCGGTCCAGCGGTCCGCATTCAACCCACAACGCCAATGCCGTGGCCACCCAAGGTACCCCCGAGTCGCTCGTGATTCAAGCGCGCGACGAATATCTGAACCCCCTGTCCGGCAGCGTGGAATTGAATTCGGCGGGGTTTATTGCTACGCTGTCGCTGGCAGGTCAGAAGTTCCCAGTCTCTGTGTCGGAAGCCTCGCCCAACACCGACGGTACATACACAGTGGCGTACCTGCCACGAGTCTTTGGCAACCACACATTGTCCATTCGGCATCGCCTCTCGGGTGGCCTGCTAGCTACGTACTACTCCAACGACGACTACACATTGCCGGAAATATACTGTGTGACTCAACGTCTGTCCACGACTCCTCTGTGCGATGGCACTCGAGTGGAAGGCCCGCTGACGTTTGCCTGGGGCGAGACGCAACCGCCAAAGCTACTCAACCCGTCGTTCCCGTCGAAATGGTTTAGCGTGACTTGGTTAGGCGACGTGGCAGTACCCGTCACAGACGACTACACGTTTGTCGTGTCGGCCGACGGAGACGTGATGGTGCAGGTGGATAGCACGGTGCTGATCCAACACATTGGCAACACCACCGCGACCACGTCAGGCACATTGCACTTAACAGCTGGGGCGTTTTACAAGCTGTGGATCAAGTATAGTGCAGGGGCCCTTCCCAAGTTTGCGCTCAGTTGGAGCACACCCAGTGTGCCGTTGGCACCGATACCAGCATCGCAACTGTTTTTCCACCGCCAGATCGACCGAAGTCCGTTCAGTGTGAGCGTGTATCCTGGGGACATGATGGCGACCACAAGTACTTCGTCGTATATAGCCAATTCCACGTTTTTTGCGCTGTCACCAGTGAGCTTCGTCGTCACCTCCCGTGATGTTGAGAGCAATGTTCGCGTCAATTATGGCCGGGATCTGCTGGATATCACCGTCACAGGCAGCGGGGGATGGGCTGGTATCGGGCGTGTGAATGATGTCACGACCAACACCCCCATCACAATCCAGCCCTCGTTGCTTTGTGCGGCTTGCGTGACCTCGTTGGCGTCCAACGTCGTCACAGTCAACGTGGATGTATTAGACCAACTGCTTCCTGGCATGCGGTTTCGAGTGATCAATGCCAACGCAGGCACCACCACACCGACTCAGTTCCGGGATTGCTACTTTACAGTGGTGTCGACGACTGCGTTTAGCACGGGCTCTGCCACCGCAACAGCCACAGTGCAGGCTCCGCACGGGTGCAGTGCATTCGCCACTCAAGCCCTGGGTCTGTCGTTGTTTTTACCTCTGGACTGGCGGTACTTGGGCACGGTATCAGTCACTCGAGGTTCTACGATGTTGTCTGCAACAAGTATGGACTTCCGCAACGTCCCCTCCGACAATCCGCTTGTCCGCGGCGATACCATTGTGGTTGGCCAAGAGATTCACACCGTCGATACAGTCTTGGGGACGTTTGATAACCTGCAAGTTCCAATGTCAACGTCGTACACTGGAGTCGACGCCCAGTTTGTCCGAGTGTTCAAAGCTGGGGTCAACACGGGCAAGTATTTGGTGAATTTTGTCCCGCAAGTCAAAGGAACGTACGTGTTGGACGTTGCGATTCCCAAAATCCGCGAAGTGCAAACTGTCACCACCGCTGCCTCGACGGCTTTGGGTGGGTCGTTCACTTTGACTTTCAAGGGATGGCAATCAACCGGCCAGCAAGCGACGACCACAACTGCAGCCATCGCATTCAACGCGAATGCTGCGGCGGTGAAAGCCGCATTGGAAGGGTGTGCCAACATTCCTGTCGGGAGCACTACCGTTGCGCCTGCTGTTTGCACTGGAAACGACCCGACGCTTGGGTGTACGTGGACTATTACGTTTGATCGTAGCCCTGACGAAGGTTCTCTCGACTTGCTAAGTCCCCAGTATACAAAGTCACTGACTGGGAACTCGGCAACTGTGACTGTGGCCCGCTTACGAGCGGGGGCTGCGCGGCAACATTTGAGTGGATTCCCATCCACTCTGGTGGTGCGTCCAGCGGCGACGAATCCCGCAGTCACGACGGCATTTGGACAAGGCCTCGTGTACGCTATCGCAGGCAACACGTCGTCGTTTTCGATCCAAGCCAAGGACACCCACGGCAACAACAAGGAAGACTCGGATCCAAAGGACTACTTTGATGTGCGCGTCGTTCCTTCTGGCACCCAATACACGGACACCGCCATTGTACAAGGGCAGGTGACTTATGCAGGCAACGGGCTGTACAACGTAAGCTACGCCCCATATCTGTCTGGTGCCAACACCATGGTGGTGGCAATGGCGATGCTGCCAGAGATTCAAACGCTGACGCTGGACTTTACATCGAGCACGCAACAAGCTGGGACTTTCAGTCTGACGATCGCTGCCGCCAACACGACGATTCCACTAGCGTGGGACTCGACGTCGGACGAAGTGGCCAGTGCACTGTTGGCCATCCACTCGAACCCGGTCACAGTGTCCCGCACCGCAGTCAACAACGGGTTCGTGCACCGCATCACGTTTGTTTCGGACGTTGGAGACGTTCCCCCGTTGGTCGTGAACAACGACCTAGTGTTCAGTTCAGCGTGCGCAGTGGCCACGATTCAAGACGGCACGAAATCGCATATCAAAACTTCGTCCAACTTGGGTCAAGCCATGGTGAATGAAGTGCAAGTCCTTCGCGTTGAGTCGGGCGGAGGGACCGCGGTGACGGCTGGAAGCTTCCAAGTGACGTGGAATGGCTTAACGACTGGTCTATTGCCGTATAATGCCAACACGGGAGTAGTGCAAATTGCCCTGCAGCAACTCTTGGGCGATGCGTCTATTGTGGTCTCCGTCACTTCCTCCACCACCCCATTTGGCCTTGAGTGGGTCGTTACGTTCATGGGGTCGCTGGCCGGTGTGTCTCAGACCAAGTTCTGGTCCTCGGCGCGGTACCTTGAGGCGCAATACATCCAATCGACTCGGATGCTTGGAAACCTTCCGGCCATGACAGTGACTGCGGTGGGGCTGACCGGCGGCCTAAGCCCTCGCGCGTTGGTGTATGCAGATGGCGCTGTGTCGCCGAATGGTATCACAACAATCGCGGGGTCCTCCCCCTTCGTGGCGTTTGTCGATCCGGGGACCCTGGTAGCCAATCAGACCACAGCCGTGGATTCCGCCGTGCAATTCTGGCCGGGGTCCATGAGCACAGTGGGCAAGAATGGGCTGTCTACCGGTGCGTACAACTCAATGTCGACGTTTGTCATCCAACCGCGCGACATTCACGGCAATCTGATCAACATTCGCACCCCCCATCCCGAAGTGCAAATAGTCGAAACTTACATTCAATCGGGCAATGGTCTTGGGGTGTTGGGGGGTACGTTTACCATCAGCTACGAGGGGGTGTCTACACCTGCCCTAGCATGGAACGCTGGCATCAACGTGGTTCAGTCAGCGTTGGACAAATTGAGCTCCATTGGCGACGTGGTTGTCTCGACCAACTCGGTTCAAACGCTGGTCAACACTGTAAGTGCTACATATCTTTCCGACACATTAACGACGCCAGATTTGACGGCATCGTTCCAAGTGGGGGACTGGATTCGCCTCGGCTCGACATCTGGACCAGTGTTTACGGTCGTGAGCATATCCACGACAAACATCCTGCTGTCGTCCCCCTATCTCGGAGCGACCAGCACATCGACAAGTGTATACAAACAATCCGCCGTGGGGTTCATGTACATTGTCACATTTGACTCGAATGTGGGGGATTTGCCCTCTCTTGGCGTAGACACGTCGCAACTGACGGTCACCGGTGGCACAGGCACGGCTACAGCCACGGTGACGTCGTGTCAAGTCCACCAAACCCAAATTATTTCAACGACCGCCCGTTCCGCCATTGGGGGCACATTCACATTGACCTTTCACAATGCTAAGACTCCTGACTTGCCATTTGGCATTACGTCGACTGCGCTCACCGCTGCATTGCAACAACTGCCAGACATTTACGCCGTGAACGTTGCGACGCCCGTGGCAGGTCCTAACAATGCGTTTTCTTGGACAGTTACTCTCTTATCTGTGGACGGCAGTGTGGACATGCTGTACGCGGAAGGCCAGCTACTCACGGGAGCCCAAGTAGCCATCACAGTCACGGAGACTTGTCCTGTCGCGATGGCAGGCGGCGTGAGCTCTCAGTACGGCTTGCTGGGTGACTTCTTCGTGCCTCGGATATCGGGGGCGTCGACTGTGACGGGGTACGCGTCGTACTCGACGCCTGGGCAGTACGTCGGGTCGTACCTAACCCCTCGTTCTGGAACGTACCACTTGGACGTGGTTCACGCGTTCCCGAACGGGTTGGTCGGGACGTACTTCAACAACCGGTGGCTGCTGGGCGACCCCGTCGTGACCCGCGTGGATGCCGTGGTGAACTTTATGTGGGCCGAGTTTATCACCCCCACGGGCAAGGACTTTATCAGCATCCGGTGGGAAGGCTATGTCCAGCCAGCATTCACTGAAGTGTACACGTTTGCGATGACAGTGGATGACGGCGCCCGGCTCTGGATTGACCACACACTCGTGTTGGATCAGTACGACGAGACCACTAACGCCGCCGTGCAATATTCCGCCACGCCCATATCGTTAGTGGGAGGTCGGTTGTATGACATTACGATTGAATACCGCGAAAACACCGACGTCGCAACGTGTGTGTTGCTGTGGAGCAGTCCATCGCAAGATCTGTCGGTGGTGCCCACGCAGCGCTTGTTCCACCCCGACAGCGCCATTCAAAGCAGTCCATTCACGGTCGTTCCGTTTGGCGTGCACCCCACAGCGCCAGTGTTGCCCAGTCTGGCCATCTTGGACTACCAGTCGCTCCGGCTGAGCTTTTCCCAGCCCGCAGACGACGGCGGGGCTATCGTGGACTCGTATCGCGTGGAGTGGTGGGAACCGTTGTTGTATGGCGTTCCAGCGCAGCAAACGCTCAAGATTGCCACTTCCGTCACTGGCGGGTCGTTTACGCTAACACTGGGGGGCAGCACCACCGGTGCACTGGCGTATAATATTCTGTACTCGGACTTGGAAAAGGCGATTGAAGCCTTGCCAGATGCGGGGGATTGCACTGTCACTATGACGTCCACAGGGGCGACAAGGAATTACCTTGTTGTGTTTACAACCAAAGTGGCTCCTGTGCCCATCTTGACTGTGGACGGCACCCTTTTGACCGGAACGACTGTGATTGCCACATGTGCCAACGCGTTAACTACGGTCAATGGATCGCCCAGTACCGTTGCTAGCGGCGTCATCACGTGTGCAGTGGGGGACAGTGTCCTTGGCACGGCAGTTGTAGCCGGGTCCAGAACTGACGTATCGTTGGTTATTGCACCTGGGGCTCGGTATACATACGACATTACCGGCCTCACTCAAGCAGCGTTGGCCACTCCCCCTTCGAGCCCCGGAGATATTGGAGTCAATGGAGGGTATGCTGTTCGTGTGACGGCTCACACCAGTGCTGGGTACGGATTGCCGTCGGTGGTGACCCAGCTCAAACCCATGGCGGTCCCAAGCGCTGCCACGTCAGTCGTGTTGAACTTGGTCGCTGGAAAGTCCACTTCATTGCGTGTGTATTGGGCACCCCCCGCGACGAACAACGGCGCCGTGGTGACCAACTACATGGTCGAATGGGATACCGTTCCGTCGTTCATCAATGGGTCGCTCCAGCAATACACAAACACCCCCGTGTACTTTGCGGCCCAAGTTCCAGCGTCCACGAAAATGAAATACACGATTCAAGGGTTGACACCCGGGGTAGTGTATTATGTACGCGTGCGGGCGAAAAATATCATGGGGCTCAGTCCTCCTCCGTCAGTTCCCGTGTCTGAAACCCCTCGGTTGTATGCCGAAGCCATCGACGTGGCCAGTGGCGTGACCTTGAGTTCCATCGAAGCGGACGGGTTTCACACGGTGCTGGACGCGTCGACGTCGTTGATGTTGTCGTGGCTACCATCTGTCAACCCCCAAGGAAGCTCCGTGTCCAAATACTTGCTTGAGTGGTACGAAGCTTCTAGCCCTGGAACGCAAGCGGTGCAGGTGCTCAAGATATTTGACACGTTGAATGCCCAAGCCGTCACTGGCTCGTTCAAATTAACCTACAGCCAATGCACCACGGACTTTCTGGCCGTCGACGTGTCGGCCGCAGATCTGACCGACGCGCTCAACAGTATGCCTTGTTTGCGCAGTGTACAGGTGGTGCGTTCCGGGCTCACGTCTGGGGGCTACCAGTGGAGCATCACGTTTCTCACGGAGTCGCCCAACGGCGTCGTGTTGGCCGTGGGGGCGAACGACTTAGCATCTCCAAATCTGGCGTTCGATGTGGGTGCGAGCCTCGATCCTGCGCATGTGGGGGCTTCGTCGGTTACGGCTGGGGTGACGCTAGCCTCGACCACCGTCACGTCGGTGGGCATTCAGACTAGTGCCGTGCCAGGAATGTTCCTGCAAATTGCCGGTGTCGTGTACAAAGTGGCCACAGTGGCGACGAATCAAGTGACGTTGTCCACGCCGTACGTTGGCGCCACCTCTGCCAGTGTCACGGCCGTTCTAGGAACCACGGTGCCCGGTGTGACTTCTCCTACGTTGCAAAGCGTGGAGATTCCCACCGACACAAATGCCACCGCACCATTCTATTACCACATCTCCAACTTGCGCCCAGGCGTTCCGTACATTGCGCGCGTGTCTTGCTACAACAGCCGTGGATACAACGTTCCAACAGCGTCGCAGCCAACGGCGCCTCCGCAGCAACCTCCGTCCAGGCCCCTCCAAGTCAAAGTCGTCACGGGCTCCGCCTCTACGTTGAGCATGTATTGGTCCCATCCGCAAAGCGATGGTGGAAATGCTATTTCAAAGTACCGAGTGGAATGGGACGTCTCGGCAGCGTTCAACTCGGGCGTCGACGGCGGATCGCTCGGGTCTGACATCGTGTCCGTGGTGGTGCCTGGCGTCGACTGCGTGTTGACCCCTTGTCAGTCGATCGTGGGCAGTCTGGTCAAAGGCACACCGTACTTTGTCCGCATTTACGCGTACAACACATATGGGTACTCGAGCGACGCGGGGGTGCCGTCACCCTTGTCGACGATCCCGCAGACGTTTCCCATGCCGCCGACGCTTGTGCAGCTAGCGCCTGGGGACAACGCTAGTCTGTCGGTGGCGTTTTCAACCCAGCACGACAACGGCGGCGCGCCCGTGACGAAATACAAGATCGAATGGGACTGCATGGACCAACATGCCATTGCAGGGACCCCGAACCTCGTGACGACCGACTTGCTATACGTTCGACAGGCGGTGCAGCGCATTCTCGTCTCTGCAACAGCGTTTGATTTAGGGGGTACGTTCCGCTTGGGGTTTGCGGGGGCAGTTACCCCGTGGCTCAACTACGACACATCCGCCACCCTCATGCAACAAACGCTGGAAGCTCTCGATACGATTGGAGCTGTCCGCGTCCAGCGCAATACGGTTGGCAACGGCTTCGAGTGGCTTGTCACGTTTCTGACGAATCGGGAAAACCTCAACCACAACGGCGACATCCCCGTCCTTGTGGCATCTATTCTGCCGACAGAACACTATGCCACGTTCGACGTGGCTAAATCCACGGGGGCTGGTGCGACACTGACTGGAACCACGGCGGCGATTCAAATTTCCACCAATGTTGGGGGATACAACGGGTTTGAAGAGCAAAGTGTTGTGGTGGCCACCAATGCGGGCTCTCTACAAGGCACGTTTACGCTGACGTTTGATGGACAAACAACCCTTCCCCTTGCGTCTGATGCTGCTGCGTTGTCGGTAAAGTCGGCATTGGAAGCACTGGGAAATTCTGGCACCGTTTGGGTGACCCGGTTCGCCAGTGGATTGGGCATCTCGTGGAACATCATGTTCTTGACGCGGCTGGGCAGTGTACCGTTGGTCGTAGTTGGTTCCAATGGTCTCTATTCGTCCGACCCGACAGCTACCGTGTCCGTCAATATACTCGAAGTTCCTGGACGACTACCAGCCATGAGCAGCGCCCTGTATGGCTCCCAAATCATCTCCGTCTCCCCTAGTGCTGCTTCGCAGACGCAGATCCAATACAACATTCCGTCGTTGGTGGTTGGGGCGTACTACTTTGTTCGGGTGTCGGCTTGGAATGGGTTCCAAAACGCATTTGGCAGTGCGCAATATAGCACGCCGCCCATCGAAGCGCCACAGTTACCCCCCGGTCCGCCTCAAAATCTGGTCGTGGAGGCCAATTCCACGTCGTCTTTGGCAGTGTCGTGGACCCCCCCCTTGTTTGACGGCGGGTCGATTGTTCAAGGGTACACTGTCGAATGGGATGCGACTCCAGGAACATACGAAGTGCAAGTCGTGGTGGTGAACGCCACGGCACCTATCACTGGGTATTTCGCGATGACGTTTCGAAATTACCGATCGACAAACTTGCAATGGGATGCTTCCGCAGATATGGTGGCCGACGCGCTGAACATGTTGCCAAGTGTGGCAGGGGTCACTGTGTCTCGAAGTGCGCTCGTGTCGTTTGGGTACTCTTGGACAGTCACATTCCAAGCCAACCCCGGCAACTTGCCTCTTTTGGGGGTGCAAACGTCGAATTTGGTTGGCTCGGGTGTGGCTGCACTAGTGGTGGAAACTGTCACTGGGTCGAATCCACCGTTCAATCCACTGACCAAAGGCAGCATGGTTGTGGGGTCGCAGTCCGAGGTGCAAGAAGTATTTGCGTACGCCGGCGCCGCGGACCTTGGAGGGACGTTCAACCTTGTGTTTTCTAGCGAAAGTTCAGTCGACATCCCGTTCGACGCGTCCGCTGATGTCATGACGAAAGCATTGCAAGGAGTCTCTACGATCTCGAGTGTCACTGTCACTACTTCTAACGAGGTGAAGTCTTCGATTTTGGCAAGGCAAGAGTACGGGCGCAAGTGGCGCATCACGTTTACAAGCTCAGATGGGAATGTACCTCTGCTCTTGGCTACCACCATGGCCGGGGCAATCCCTCGACGCATTTCTTGCGGGGGTTCGTTAACTGGAACAACGCCGTGTGTGTCCATCCGCCAAGTCACTGCCGGGGGTATTCCCCTCGAATTCATCATCCCACAGCTCCGCACGGGGACTCCGTACTTCGTCCGCGTGCAAACACAGACCCGATTTGGATCAAGTGCCTTTCAATTGAATGCTTTCTACGTCGCCCCAGCCCTCGTCGCCCCCTTGCCCGTGCGCAGAGCCCGCGTCTCCATTCTATCAAACACTCAACTTGGCGTTGTGTGGGACGCTCCGCCAGATGCGACGGTGGCCAACTACAAATTGCAGTGGGATGTTTCTCCTTCGTTTGGTATGACCACAACGACGTCTGGGTCCGCTACAATCCAAGTCGTCGACCAGCAAACCCGATATACGTACGTCATCCCGGACCTCTTGGCAGCCAATGCCTACTTTGTGCGCGTCTTGACGTACAACGCCGGGGGGTTCAGCGACCCCACGACGGCCGTGCCTTTCTACGCCAACCAGCGTGTCACTCGAGTTGTCGTGAGTCATGCAAACATCGATGGTATCCTGGCAGCAGCCCTCCAAACCTTTACGTTGACGTTTGCCAACTTTGCCCCTGCCACCGTGTCCATTCCACTCAACGCCCGTGCCGACCAGGTCCAGGCGGCACTGCAGGCTCTCGTGCATGTTGGCACGGTCTTTGTGACCCGGAGCGACCACTCGACGGGGCCGTTGCTGGCCATGGTGGACTCTTCGGGTGTGGACACGAATGGGTTCCGCATCGAGTGGTTCATCACATTTGCCGCTTCGTCCGTGGACAACATTGCGCCAACTTCGCTCGGTGCGTTGTCTGTCACGGTGTCAGCGGGTATTGTAGCTGCAGGGGACTTCAATATCGCCGATGTGGTCGCTGGAATTGACCCGCTGCCGCTGTCCATTACGCCGCGAGCGACGGCACCGGACGTACCATTAGCGGTGACCGTGACAGTCGTGTCCAGCACGACCTTGGGCGTGCAGTGGCAAGCCCCACAATATGCTACTGGCATCACCAAGTACTTGATCGAGTGGGATCTGGACTATCAAATCATGTCTCCAATTCAAATTGGCAATAGTTTCACCAACGCGCACTTGTTTAGTGCAGTCGTGACGGGTGCCACCACTAGCTTTTTGATTCCAGGACTCACGACAGGATCGACCTACTACATCCGCGTATCTGCGTACAACGGACAAATCGCCGCCTCAGCCAAAGGGTACGGCTCAGCTGTCGTTGCCACGGGCAGTCCCATTGTTCCGTTGCCTCAGATTCCGTACAAACCCACGAGCGTTGCGGTGACTGTCAGTCCTCTCAATATTGCCACACAATTGGATGTATCTTGGAAAGAACCCACACTCAACGCCCTGGGGTTTTCGCAAGGCAACGGCGGGTCGCCCATTACGTCGTATACCATCGATGTCAGCACCCAAGCTCAGTTTGCCACGTTTCAATCGTATCCTGTGAGTACCTATGACGCTGCGGGAGTTGTCCAATCGTGTGCTACCACTGCGTGCCACTTTCCCCTCGGGATTGAAGTGCAAACGGTGGTTGTGGCCGCCACTGCGGGGACATTCCAGCTGGTTCATACATCGACGTACCCCACGGTGCTGTGTGCAAGTTGCACTGTGACCATGAACCCTGTTTTGAACCAAATTACATACAATGGACCCGATCTCCGACTCCAGCTCGGCACCAACGTCAAGTTTGTGGTCGACAAAGCAGGGGCTGCGTGTGCGTTCACGGTGGCTGCAGTGGCCACGTCCGCGGCCAACGTGGTCACCGTACTACCTGGCTACACTTGTGCCCTGACAGCAGGCACTTTCACGATGCACGCTCAGCCTACAACGACATGTTTGGCAACGGCCTCGCTGACCAGCACTGCACTCCAAACCGCGTTGACAGTGTTGACGAACATCGACGCCGTGGTTGTGACGATGGAACCAGGGCCGGCCGTGGGCGCAACGCTGTATCGCATTACGTTTACGGGTGCGCTTGTCACGGGCAATGTTCCGCAGCTGCAAGTTGCTTCGATCGACGGGTCCGGAGGCTGTGCCGCCATCACCGGGGCAGTTTGGACGGGCACTTCGATCGAGGGGGGGTATTTGTCGCCTGGTGGGTTGTACTTTGTCCGTGTGTCTGCTGGAAACGCAGTGGGTACTGGGCTGCCCCAGGTAGCTTCCCCTACCCTTTGCCCTGGTGGGTGTGCGTCAGACAATACGATTTTCCCCGTCGCGCGCCCCCCTGCCCCAGTCTCCGTCTTGGTGTTTGCCAAGCCAACCGATCGGTCCATTTTACGGCTCACGTGGAATCCACCAGCGACGACCAATGGCGCGGCCGTGCTATCGTACTTGATTGAATATTCCGTAGATAGTTTTGCCACCACGGACGTCTGTGGTGCGTGTGTGACAGCGTTGGCGTCGAATGTGCTCACGATCAACACCCAAGTGACCACCCTTCAAGTGGGAGACTTGTTTCGATTGGAGCGCCCCGTGCCTTGTATCATGGTTGTGGCCGGAGCTCCGACGTGGACGGGGACGGCAGGGACCGTGCCAGTGCAGCCCCACCACGGGTGCTTGGGCTTCACATCTCAAACGGTGTTTATGACCGACTTGCACGGGCCAGGCAGTGGATTTGTGCAAGTGCAGGTGAATTCGCTCACGTCGCCGTATTCCGTCGAAGTGACAGTGGTGCCCAACACAGCGTACACTGTGCAAATGCGTGCAGCCAACATCATCGGAGTCGGCGTCGCCGCAGCTGCGACACCGACCTGCGACAACACCCTTGTGGCTTGTGTGGCTTCTCCTGGGTTGAATGTCATCATCACGAGACAACTTCCGTCCGCCCCGTCGGTGGTTTTGCCCATGCAGCTCGTGTCTGGCACGGGAAACGCCAACGGGTTCACTCAAAACACGCTCGATGTGCTGGTTCGAGACGGAGCGTATTGGCACGGCCTCGAAGCCGTCGACAGCTTTCTCGTCGAGTGGGACACGGCGTCGACGTTTGATTCGGCCAACAAGGGCAGCGTCACGCTCTTGTCCACTGGAACCACATCGAGCTACTCGTTGACGCCGATTTGTCCGACGTGTGTGACCTCGTTGCATACGAACACCCTCACAGTCTCGACCTCCACCGCCGGCTTGTTTGTTGGTCGGCGGTACACCATCGAGGCGGGGACTCTGAATTGTGTCGTGCAAGTGGCAACGATCACCAGTGCTACCCAAGTCGCGGTGCAACCAGGGTACACGTGCTTGGATTTCACCAGTCAAACGTTCAGCCTGGGCGAAAACGACTGGATATCCACGACCCTTCCAGCGCTTCTCATGGGATCGCAGTACTTTATTCGAGCGACGGCGCACAATTCGCTCGGCATGGGAACAGTGTCCGCCTTTCAGACGATCACGCCAGCGGTCACGTCGGACCCCCCGACTCAAGTGCAGTTGGCAGCGCTGGACTCGTCCGCGCTTCCCATAGACCGCACGACGTCGTTGGTTGTGTCATGGATGCCGCCCAATACTGCGCTATCTACCGATCTCAACGGCAACGGTGGGGTGCCGATCACGGGATACTTGGTCGAGTGGAGTACCGTGGATTGGAGTTCGTTTACGTCGACGGTTCAAACCATTACCACCACTTCGTCTGGAGGTGTATTATCGGGCAGCTTTCAACTGCAGCTCGACACGACGGCGTGTGCGCTGTGCAAAGTCAAGTCGTTGGCCGTGAGTTCTGCCATCGCGGCCGATGTGTCGGTGGCAGCACTGACCCAAATTCTGCAAAACATGCCCAACATTGGCCAAGTCAGTGTCACCACCACGGGGCTCTCTGGAAACAACGAACAGTCGTGGAGCGTAACGTTTGGCTCGGATGTGGGCACTGTGCCGACGCTGACTGTCGCTACGAATGCGTTGACCGCACTCAACGGCGTGGGGGCGATTGCCATAGTTAAGACCAACGGAAACCTCAACGGCAACTCGTATTGCAATGCCAACGTGTGCAACTCGGTCGCCGTCTCAGCGTCCGCGGTCTACCCCATCCGGAATACCATCGCCGGTTTGGTGGCTGGGACGGCATACTTCGTTCGCGTGTCAGCTTTCACAGCTCTTGGCTATGGCCTATTGCGACTAACGGCCCCCAACAACCTCATGGTACCCTTCGGCCTTCCCGCGTCTCCTGCCAGCTTTTTCAACCTGGCTGCCCCTCCAGTGCTGTACGTCACTGGCCCCACGTCGCTCTTGGTGTCGTTCCAGCCTGCTGCGTTCACAGGGGGGGCTCCCATCATCAGCTGCACCGTGGAATGGGATTCTACGTCTGCATTTAACAACGGTCCATCCGGTGTACCCTTAGGAACGACGACTCTGTACGGAACCAACGCGAACGGCGCCGAGTACTCCATCACGTCTTTGACTGCCGGACTCACGTATTTCACACGTGTATACTGCTCCAACAATCAACTGGGCGCTGGACCGCCGGTGGCAACAGTGCCGCCCAGTGCAATTCCGAGGCAAAAGCCGCCCGCCGTCGACACGATCACATTGTCCGCAGGAACTGACACGACTGGAAAGTCCATGTTGGTGACGTGGAATACCCCTACGAGTCCGGGTAGTAGTGTGCAAGGATATGCGGTCGAATGGTACACCAAGTCCGTAGCCGTGCCGTACTTTGGCGTGCAAACCCAGCAACTGTTGACCTCCACGGGCACCATCACAGGGGGCACGTTTACTGTGGCGTTTGGAGCGACGGACGTGCCGTTGCCGGGTGTCGCGAATGCGGTCAACGGCCAAAGCTACATCACGACGTCAGTGGACTTGACGGGGATTTTGCAACGGGGAGATTTACTCTCGATCAGCGGCTTGACCTATTTGGTGGCGACTACCGGTGTCTTGTCTGCTTCCAGCATTCCACTTGCCGATGCCACAGCATGGTTGAACCAAGCCCCCGCAGCGCTTGCGATTACGCCGGCACCGTACACTGGCAACACTGTCCAAGGTGCAGTTGTGTACCGCCAGCACCGCACTCCACGCCTTTCAGTCAATGTCTTGCCAACGGATTTGCAAGTAGCCCTGGAAAACCTGCCGAGTATTGGACGAGTTCGTGTGGCTCGCACCGGCTCCACCAACAACTTTGTCTGGACTGTCACGTTTCTCAGTCAATTTGGTCCGCTGGCTTCGCCAAACGTGCTTCGAGTGAATTCCTTCAACATAGCTGGCACAGCACCCAACCTCGTGTCTTCCATTGGAGTGGTAGGCGTCAGTCCGCAAAACTACAAGATTCAGCTCGTGCCGTCGACGTCCACGTCGGTAGTGCTTTCAGGATTGAAGCCTGGGACAGCGTATTTTGTCACTGTCAAAGCCGCCAACGACCGAGGGTACGGCATGTTCGGCTCGCCCGCGCCTCCATCGTATACGCCGATCGGCATCCCCGACGCTCTAAGCAACGTATGGCTGCGGTCTCTGAGCCAAACACAAGTCGAGCTGATGTACGACGAAGTGGACATGTCTGGCGGGGCAGCCGTTGACCAGTACTTGATCGAGTACGGGAACGACGCGTCCTTTCAAGTGGCCACGGCGCTCCCGCCCGTGCTGCCGCAAAACAAATACGTTCGCGTGACCACGTCGGCTGACTTGGGGCCTATCGACCCCACAAGTGTGTTTACGCTGTCGCTGTCCAATTACTTTGGCGTTTACAACGTGGACCTGGGGGGGTACTTCAATTTGGTCGCTAACAGTCAGTTCATCACCCAGGTGACCCCGGGGGGTGGCGTCGCTGTGGACTTGACCATACTGGTGGCGCGGGGGGAGTTTGTCAAGATTGCAAACCAGGAGTATCGGGTTTGTCTGGACCCGACCACGTCGTTTGCCATGGCCGGAGTTTCTGTGACGCAATTCAACTTTGCCACGAACGTGGTTACGGTCTCGCCTGCGTTGAACAACCACCCGATCCTCGTTGTCGGCACCACCATCGTCGTCCGTGACTGCTTAATGGTCATCACGGGACTGCCCAGTACAACCACCCTCTCCGTATCGCATCAGTGTTTCGCCAGCGTTGGACCGGGGGCAACAGATCCAGTGTACGTACGGTGGGGGCCCAGCGCCATTCCGATCTGTGACAAGTCGAACCCGTGGACACCTGCGACGTACACTGGCTTTTCCATCTTGGAGGCGCCCGTGTTCAAGCTGGACACAGCCATGGGGCCGTTTACAAACTTGGACGTGACCGCAGCGTCCGGAAATTCCGTTACGGGGCAGTGGAACGATGCAGCCAACACTGCCAACTCGATCTCGTCCTTAGGCTGCGAAGACTACTTCCGACTCGGCGACCCATATTCCGGACAAATCGCTCGCGTGCTCACGCCCTGTATCGGTGCCACGTGTGGCTGTGCGGGTCTCACCCCCACGGTCCTTCCGCTGGGCGACATTGCGTCCCCCAATCTAGAAACCAGTCTCTCGTACGACACGCTGCAGTACGCCACGCAAGAGATCCAAACCATTCGCATTTCCACAGCGACAGGCGACTTCAACTCTGGCGTGGGAGGGTTTCGGCTGCAATTTGGAGCGGATGTGACCGCCACGACGCTCGCTGGCGGCAATGGTGGGATTAACGTCAATGCCCAATACGGTTGCTTGTTGTGGGCGTCGGGGGTGACGGCACTCGCCGACGCGGCCGACAGCGCGGCGCTCAAAGCCGAGCTGGAGACCCTCCCATCCATCGATCAAGTGCAAGTGAGTCGCAAACTGTACCTAAACCCGACCATAGCCGTGTACTCGATCACATTTACGGGGTTCCGCGTTCGCGGAAAGCTGCCGACCATGCAAGTCGTGGACCAAGGATCGAATGGTTGTGGGGCATTTACCGGGGCAACTCCCGCGGCAGCCGTGGTCACCAAAGTTCAAAATGCCTACGTGAACGCGTATCGCCTTGAAAAAACCAGCGATATCCCCGTGACTGCGACCGCCGAAGATGTGAAAGCTGCGATCGAGCAGTTGTCCCTGTCGTGCAAGGTCGATGTCGTGCGCAGGGTGGCCAAGAACGGCTTCAATTGGTTCGTCACGTTCAGTCGCGGTGTGCCAGTGAACCTCCTAACGTTCAACGCAAACGACTACAAGCTACGTGCGGCACTGGCGCCGCTCGCGACTGTCACCCGTGTGAACATTGTCAAACTGAACGTGCTCAACAACGCACAGAGCGTGTACGCCCGAGTGGCCGCCCACAACGTCGCAGGGTACGGGGTCAAGGCGGTGTCCACCCCCACGTCGGTACAAGCAACCAACCACGTCCCGGGTGTGGTGTCGGCGCTTCGAGTGGACGTCGTCTCAGACACGCAGCTGCTGGTCCAATGGCAAGATCCCTTGGAAAACGGCGGGCAAAATGTGACCGAGTTCAACGTCGAATGGTACACCGGAGCTGCCAAGTGGAACCAAATCGTCAAGAACGCAGACTTTTCCGACGGCGTGAACGACGTCGAAGTCATCTCCGTGTCGGCCCCGTCGGTCGGCGGATTCCCGTACTTGGACGGCACGTTCCAGCTCATGTTTGACAACCAAGTAACGGACGAGCTGCCATTTGACATTTCCGCTGTCAAGCTGCAACAAGTGTTGCAGGCACTGTGCACCATCGATGCCGTGCTCGTCACGCGGGAATTGGGTCCTAACGTAAGTCGTCGCTTGTGTTTATAAGTGTACTAAACCCATGGGATTCTAGGGATACACGTGGCTCGTGACTTTTGCGCAAGTCATGTACGCTGGAAACCAATTCACGCAGTATGCGTCGTTGCTACAGAATCAAATTGGACATCGGCTATCCGTCCTGGGCAACAACCTCCTCGTCTGTTCGGATATTGCGCGGACGAATTGCGAACGATACACTGTGAATGGAGGCGAAACCATTTCACCTACGGCTGTGACGGGGTCTCTCCCCGAAGTGCAAACGCTCCTGTGCACGGCCGGCGCGGGCCACATGTTTCAATTAAACTATATGGGCTACGTGACTTCCCCCATCTCGTCCACCGCAACGCTGGCTCAAGTCACCGCCGCCCTAGCCAGCCTTCCGTATGTAAAAACGACCGTCGGATTCAGTATCGGCCAAGTTAGCGTCTGCGACGCTGCAACCCCCCTACCTGTGACCGTCCAATTCAATTCGGAAATGGGCGACGTCCCGCTTCTCACGGCGTCCGGCGCGGACGTGGGTGTGACTGTGACCGTCGCTATAGCTGAAACCACCAAGGGGCGGTTCCACCACCGGATAGGGAAGGCTCCCCGGTCGTACTTGATCTCGGGGCTGACTCCCTCCGTCGCGTACAACGTTCGGGTGGCAGCTTACAACAACGTTGGCTACGGGACTTTCCAGCCTGCTCTCTCCACATACATCCCAGTGCCAAAGGGGCCCATGGCGCCTGCGTCCGTGCAAGTCGTCCCTCAAACGGCCACGTCGTTTGGCGTAGTGTGGGAAGAACCAGTGAGCTACGGAGGCTCCAATGTAGCCAGCTACGTCGTCGAATGGGACAACACGCGCACGTTCCGCAGTCGCTGTGGGGACAACGCCGAAGTCCAGTACCTTTCCGTGCAAGGGGTGCCCCCTCTAGTGGGAACCCAGCAGTTCCAACTGGCCATTGGCACCACCACAGTCGGTTGTGTTAACTGGGGCATCACCGCCGCCAACCTGCAAACGCTTATCCGGGGTGTGGCGGGGTACGGCGCCGTCACGGTCGTCCAGCACGGTGACGATTCTGCTGCCTGGGACTATGGCCACATGTACGAAGTTACGTTTTACGCGCCTTTGACCGCGGCGCCGCTGGGGGACGTACCCACCATGGTGGCATCCCTCGTTGCCGGCTGCAACAGCTTTGCCACGGGAACCCTGACCGTCACGACCAAGACATTTGGTCCTGGATTGGACGAGATTCAAGGCGTCGGGCGGCAAACATCCACCGACAACGAGTGCAACGCGCTGTATTTACGACCTGTTGGCCGCAAGACGACATCCGACTCATCGGCGAAATCGGCGGCGCTCGCCCTGAACGTCCTCCCTGGGACGAACTCGCTCAAACCGTTCTGCGTATCCTGCGCCCAAGCCCTCACGGGGACCACCGTGGCCGTCACCACGGACATGTCGGCCTCGTTGTTTGTCGGGGATGTGTTTTCCATTGGCCAAACCAAGTGCGTGTACACCGTCCAAGCCATCACTGCGTCGTCGATCACGGTCGGCCCAGGCCAACTCTGCCCTTCCTTTTCAGGCCAAGCGCTGCCTGTGTACCGCTATGCGATGCGCGCGTATGTAGTCCAAGATGTCGAAGCCGGCACGCCGTTCTATGTCCGCGTCGCTGCGCAAAATGCCCTTGCCACGGGCCCCCCCAATTATAGCTACTAGTACAGAACTACATACATACAGTATATCTATCTAATATTGACGTGTTTATACTCTTTTTCTCGTGGCTACAAGTTTGGGGGCAGCACGCAGTTTCGTTGGACGTTCATGCACTTGTCGCACACGCGTTCGGGCTTGGTGCTGCCTGTGGCCAGGACCATCTTGGATTTGGAGCATTTACCGCACACCTGATTCCCACACCGCCTACAGTAGTGGTCTGTCGTGAGAAATCGCACAATGAGTAGCAAACCATTATCATCTCGGTTGCCGTACTTGCAGTGGTGTCTTGTGCGGATGAGGGCAAACTTTTCGAAACAAAGCGTGCAATTCTATACAGCAGAGTTAATACGCAAGGTTAGTATTCACGAGTGTGAGCTATGGATATTCACGCGTCCAACCTTGGCAGCGCCAAACATGTAAATTGGCGCGTAGCCAGAGTTGGGCTCGGACACAGCCGAGGTAGACATCATGTCTCCCCCAGAATGCATGCATCGAACGCAATGATCGATGGCGCGGATCCATTCATCGCGATCGTGCAGCGCATCCAGCGTAAACTCTTTGGTCAAAGCCCCGACGTCATTGTCCTACAGCGTCGTCCCTGTTGGGCCACCCTTTTTCTACTTGGGACTTTTGGCGCATACATACACACATACCTCGAGCATGTCTTCACCAGTCACTTGAAAGCAGCTGGCGCTGTCAGCGATGTATTCAACATCGCAACCTGCAATCAGGAGCTGCACGTCGGGGGGGGCTTGGAAGGACGTGGCCAGTGACACGTGCTGGTAGTCGACCGTTACCCACATCCGCTTCCACTTGTGGCCTCGTTTCACGGGCAGCCAGCCCGACTTGATGACAAACTCGGCGTCATTATTGTGCGCGTCCTCGTCGTCCACGGACGAAATCGACAGCCGCGCCGACATTTCCACGCGAACGATCGCGTCCTATACATTTTGGGATGAGCGGGTTAATGCAAGGAAAGAGTGACGAGCGAGGGAGGGTTTTGTACATGTATGGCGGCCAGCCATTCGATTTGGTCGGTGGGCGAGTCTGCAATCAGCAAAAACGACTTTTGACTCGACAGAAACTGAAGTGCGCTACAAACGTACAATCGTTGACATGGAGCCGACGAGATAAGATACGACGAAAAATGATATGTTTACGGCATCCACGAGACAAACCATGATGCGAAGTGATATGTTTACGACGCGTACATACTTGTTGTGGGTGATATTCGGGGACAAAGCGTTCCGGACGCTGTCGGTGAGCGAGTCCACAGCCGAGACCGAGCATCCCTTCAAGTCGATGATCTTGTGCTTTCGCACATACATGGCCTTCCACCCCGTCGGAGCGTACAACAGAGCTACGTCATACCTCCATCAGAAATCCAGAGAAAACAACGACAGGCGCTAGCACATCACTGTGACTACTGTAGTTACCGTTGTTGAAGAGCACGACGTGGTACACCTTGACGGCGTGGCGGCACACCTTTTGCAGCCGCCCTTCCTTGACGAACTGCCGGTCTTTGTCTGGCGGTAAGCCGTACTTGAGCTCCACTTGCCGCAGATTTCGCAAACTGTCGCGGGCGTCGATCGTGTCCTGGAGCATGAGCACGACCCGATTCACAGCCGTGATGGACGACAGCAGCGGCGCATGGTCCATGTGTCCGTCGGTGGTCCATCGCTTCAGGTCATGCAGGTACAAACTGTACTGTGGGATACGCTCGATGGGCATGTTGAGGAACGTGCGCAATTGGTGCATTGTCGTTTCGTCCATCGGCATTTGGATCTCAGACAGCATGACCATGAACCGTTCCGACTAGGCATATATATATATCATACTCAGAAGAAGTCATATATATAAAATATATAGCATCTTCAGAAGAAAACGTAAACACTCTTGGCTATATATCCATATACCTCTATCGCAGCCAACGCTGTCTCGTGGTATCGCGCATACGAAGAGTACATTTGAAACAGAGGCGCGTACGCATTGAAGATGGCGCCCTGAGACACTGTAAAGTCGAGTGATATACATATATATATATATCCACTGTACCACTCGATGGATGGTCGTGGTGCCTCCAATTTCAGTCTCCTTCAAGTGGCGTGTTAAATGCTCCAGAAATTGCTGGTTCAGCGTGTAAATTTGGCCCATACTACAAGCATTGGTATGACATTGAGGATACTGTGCGAGTCGGAATAATATTCATGTCCGATGTCGTTTCCCACCTCGTGAAAAAGATCGACATGTCGGCGTCCAGCAGGGTCTTCTTGGTGCAGCTGTCCTGGATCACCGTGCTCAAGAGTCCATTGGGGACGTTCGCGCCTACGTAAGTAAATCCTATCAACACACATTGCACCAAACCAATCAAGGGCCCGTACGTACGTCGATTGAGCCCCATGAGCGTGAACGTTTTCTTGATTTGCTCGTGCTTTTTCAATGACATTTGAGAGAATCGGCGCTGCAGACTGAGTTTGCTGTTGTGCTCGACGCTGCGCTTCCGCTCCACTTCCCGCAGCATCAGCGGCTGCACAAACATGCGAATGCACGTGCCCAGGCACTCGACGTAACTCTGCTCCTACTCTCTCGCGTGTATATGACGACACGCATCCACCACACTCATCATATGTACAAGGTACCGAGCGGACGATTTCCGTGAGAATTTGGTGTCGGTACCGCTCGGCTTTTTCGTCATCGTACACTAAATAGTCGAGTTGGTCCAAGTCGATGCTGCCACTCTCTACAAAGGCAATGTGCACCATCAACCAACACATACGAATACTGCATGAACGTCGTCACATGAAAATCAATGATGATGCCGGCGTCAACAAACCACAACAATCAAACGACGTACGGTGCTCCAAGCCCCGTCCCGCGTCCGGATCGTCGCCATCCACCGATCGACTCCGGACCGTCGACGTCCGTTTCAACGCCTTGTTGGCCGACTCTTCAATCGCATGGGTCCACTCGACGAGCTCGTCGTTCGAGTACGCACACAGTAGCCACTCTTGGTCATCCCAACGGCTACTAGTACTAGTACTAGTAGTACTAGTACTAGTACCCATGCCGGCTTTGTCGAATCGTTTCGGCTTGAGCGGGGACATCTTGAAGCCCGACGAAGCGGGAGGTGGTGGTACGTTGGTCGTGATTACATCAAACGTGGTGGAGATCTGAAAGCAGTACAGCGACCGTCTACAACATACAGATATACTAGAAATCCCCTGAAAGCTGGCGTACTGGTCTCGACGACGCACGACAATCGCCCCTGACAAGTTGAGCGTCTTCACGACCATCCCGCCGTGGTACTGCCGTAAGATCCCGCCCTTAATATCAAACTCGTAGTCGCTCCACTACATGTATGCATGACGAAAGCAAACGGTGACAATGTGTTTACCTTGTTCTTGCGGTCTCGACGCAGGAGCTTTCGCTTCTTGAACTCGATCACGCACCCGAGCCACAACAGAGCGCACTCTTTCACTTTGGTCAGTACGTTGTGGCAGGTTGTGCACACCCGCACCGGTCGCGGGTCGTTGTCAAACAAGATGGATCGATGTTCGGAACAGTGGCCACACACGACAAACCCACATCGTCTACGCTCTCAATCGAAACGTCGTCACATGCTCAGAAACGTCGTGCTCAGTACCGGCAATGGTGGCGGCGCCAGAGCAGTCGGAACGGCTTCCCGCACTGACTGCATTCTTCTGCGACACTGTCCGGGATCCACACGACCGCTGCGGCGTTGTCCACGGCTGGCGACGTCGTCGTGGCTTGGGTGTGTGCGATCAGACTGCCGATGGCAGACACCCACGCCTGCTTGTCCTGCACCGTTGCCGCAAACAACACAAAAGACTTTTCCGCGCTGATCATCTACCCCATACAAACACACTCAAGGGAGCTGCTGCGTAGGATAATCCATATAGAAACCAACTCAACCCACCATGAAGCCACACTCGAGGGCATCCGCGCCAAACAGGTTCACATACGACGACGGAACCGTCTCATCCACCCGACATGCGCTGGAGCGGAAGTCCACCACGCGGCGCGCGTGGAAAGTGTCAGCCGACACCACGTCGCTGTACAGGAGCATGTCATTGAACATGTGGACCATGACCTTGTCTTTGCGCTTGGTGGACATCTACACACCATCGCATGAATATATATATATATATATATATTATGGTCGTGTTGGTCGTAGTACTACTACCTTGACGAGCATTCCAGACCGCACAAAGCGCCGGTTGAGTGCAAACAACGACACTTGGCCTGCGAATTGGGCTTGGATCGAGAGCACGATCTCCGTCTGCTCCTTCTGTCGCAATGTTTCGTCCATGCGCTGCGCCGCTTCCCCCATCGCATGCACAGTCTGACCTCATAACGTTGTCACAGATCACTCGTTGGTTCAATTGAGTACCTGTCGAAGGGAGGCCAGGTACGGATGGCCACTTTGCGTGTGTTCGACAACTCGCTACAAAGAAAGCAAGACCTTTGGACCATGCTAACATGATGGTGACGGCACGTGTACCTTGAGCAGCAGATTGTACCGCGGGATCCGCTGGATTGGCAAAATGAGCAAGCTCTCAAACGATTGACTCGAGTTGCACTTTCGCTGGCATTGCTACATCGATAGACCCAATATCAAGCATAGGAACTGGACAAGACGTCTGGTACGTCGAGAAAGGTCGAGAGGCGCTTGGACTGGGTCTTGAAATCGCGCAACAGCGGCGTGAAGTCGTCAAAGAACTTGGCGTAGTCCGAGTAGAACGACGTGAAGAGCGGAATGAACTGGTTGAAGAGTACGCCAATGCGCTCGGTGGCGTCGTGGCCTGGCTCTTCCTGGATCGTCACTTGCATGAGCTCTTCCAGAAATGTCGAGTTGAGTTTCACGAGTTCTTCGAGGGTGCTGAAGAAGACCTACGTTAGTTAAGGTTTAGCCAACGAACGGCAGACATTCGCGTGGATCGGTGTCGTACGGCCACGGCCGTGTTGGCCATCATATCGTGTTTGTCGTCTTGTAGTGGCTTCACGAACGACTCGACGAGTATGCCGAGGTTTTTCACGTACGTGGCTTCCGTCGAGCAAATTTCATCTACGACCAAGTCGACCATGGCTCCAGCTGGCTGTTCTGGCGGTGGCACCGGATTCTGACTGATGTATGCAGCGCCGCCATCCGTGGATTCGTGTCGTGCGTCGCTGTCCTGGGATACTCTCTGGAGAGCCTGGGCATGCTGCACCAACGCCTTGGCCGATCGAGACGATTTCGATACAGCCAGGAACGGCGACGCGACCCTAACGTCAATCATAGGCGGCCTTTCACGGGCGCTGATGCTACGTCGAAGCCGTTGTTTCTGCATTCAGTTGTGATCTGAGTGAGCGCTAGGACGAGATGAGAGAGGCTGGCCTAGAACGCAACTCACGCCGAGTTGTCCACCATACAAACCCCAAGTTTAAATATCTTTGCAATAGTAGCAGATCGCCATGGGCTTTGCTTGGGCTTCACTGAACGAAATCACGTTTAAGGTAAAACCGTGCTGGTTTGTTCTATTAACAGTAAAATACCCTAAAACATGAAAAAACCTTCCCAGTCGAACCGTCAAACTTTATACGATGCTGCCAATGAGCATATATTTGCCTGCTGACAACACAGATGCATCGGTTGACCACCATCGGCCTTCGGAAGCTCACGCATGGAGCTGCGTTGTCGCGAGGGCTACCTCCAACCCGCATGCGACAGTACACCACACCTCACAATCCGTTTGTGCTCAAAGCGAACGAACTTGTGCCAGGGATCCAAGCATCCGAGTTTCAGCAACGTCGTGAGCAGGCGGTGAAGTTGTTGCCGGCGAATTCGATTCTCATTGTACGTGCTGCTGTTGCTGTTTGTTCTACCCTGTGTTGACATCAGCGTGCACACACTAGCTGAATGCCGCAGAGGAGAAGTACTCGTCTCACGACATTCCGTACGACTTCCGACAAGACTCGCACTTCTTGTACCTCACGGGGCTCGACGAGCCGGAGGCCGTGGCCGTGCTCAAGAAGAACGCCGACGCCACGTCCGAGTACATTCTGTTCGTTCGTCCTCGCGATGCCCATAGGTAGGATTAACTTCCATGGGTCCTTTCCTCATGTTGCGTGCAGCGAGCAGTGGGACGGCCCGCGGACCGACATCCACACGGCCAAGTCTCAATTTCTCGCCGACGCCGCGTACACCCTGGACGAGTTCGAGTCCAAGCTGCTGTCGATGATCGCGCCCGACACGCATCTGTGCCTTACCGCCCCCGTGCAAGGCAAATACCCGCCGCGGTTCCTGCAAGCCACTCGGAGCATCGCCCAAACCCACCAGTTCCAGATGGCGGACGCGCACTTGGACTCGCTGCGGGTGATCAAGTCGCCGGCCGAAGTGGTCAAGATCCGGGAGGCGACGGCGATTGGGTCGGACGCCTTTCGATCCGTGATGGCGTCGTGTGCGCCGGGGCAGTTGGAGTTGGCACTGGCTGGCCACTTCGAAGCCAAATGCAGAGCCAGGGGTGCGCCACGTAATTCGTTTCCGTGTGTGGTGGGGGCCGGTGCCAACGGATCTGTGATCCACTACCTGTCGAAGCGCAGCATGTTGCAGAAGGAGGAGCTTGTGCTCATGGACTCTGGCTGTGAAATCACGGGCAACTACGTCAGCGACATCACGCGCACGTGGCCCATCGACGGACAGTTCACCGGGCCCCAGAAAGCCTTGTACACGCTGGTGTTGGACGTCCAGTTGCGTTGTTTGGAGGTTCGTTGATTTATGGCCTGTAACGTCTATGTTGTTTGTGTTAAAAAGTAGTTTTGTATAGCGCCTGCACGTGGCGATGGAATGCAAGACGTCGCTGTCGCTGGACGAGCTGCACCATTACTCCGTGGGGCTGCTGGGCCAGGGCATGAAGGACGTCGGGATCATCCCCGCGACCGTCGGCCTCAACACGCCCGAGTTCAGCCGCCTCTTCCGAATGTACAACCCCACGCACTTGAGCCACTACCTCGGCATGGACGTCCACGACACCCCTCGGTTCCCTCGATCGTCGCCCCTGCGGCCAGGCATGGTCGTGACCGTGGAACCTGGCATCTACCTGCCCAAGAACGACATGACCGTGCCAGTCGAGTTCCGAGGCATCGGCATCCGCATCGAAGACGATGTGCTGGTATGGACGGACTACTGTAGAGTGGTATATATATACCTGATGGATGCGATTGTGTAGATCACGGACACAGGCATTGAAATCTTGACCAGCCGCGTCCCCAAGTCCATCGAAGACTTGGAGGCGTTCATCGGGTCCAGTGCCGCCTGATAAGACCAACCTCTGCAATCGGATCAAGGAGCTAGCTTCTACGTAAAGTATCATCCAATACTAAATACCTACTACTTACAATACTGGGTTTGCAATGTGCAGTGTGCACTTGTTACAGTAGCTGCTCTCCAGTTCCTAATGTTGGGATGATAAGAGGAGTCGTAGCACCGCCATAGGTACAGCTGTACACCATACAACGATAAAGCTTATTACGTGGTAGTCTGTACATACTCTAGCTTTGGTCGACTTGAGCTTGATCACCGCGACTCGTATCCCATGTGGCTTCTCCTCATGGTGTCGTTGTACAGTTTTGCCCAAAAGGTGTTTCGTCGACGAACTTAACAGAGTCCATACAAATATGTAGTCTAATCGACGACTCGCATTTAAACGAGCATCAGGACTTCAAGTTGACGAAACAGGGTTTTGACCGAAAACCGAAAAGATCGCAGAAGCACCACACAATTGCTTCTTCCGCTCCACCCACCATGTACCGCAGCATTACCCGTGGCTTTAGCTCCCGCCGCGTCGTCGTGGTCGATGGCATTCGCTTGCCGTTCCACAAGTCCGGCACCGTCTACAGCGACCTGATGGCATACGACTTGATGCGCGATGCCATCAAGGGGCTCCTCGTCAAGACCGCGATCGATCCCGCCAAGATCGACTACGTTCTGTGTGGGACCGTCATCCAAGAAGTGCGCACGAGCAACATTGCTCGTGAAGCTGCGTTGGGTGCTGGGATCCCGAAGAATATCCCTGCTCACACGGTCACCCAAGCATGCATCTCGTCCAGCCAAGCCATTGCCACGGGGGCGGAAAAGATCCTTGCGGGTAACGCCGATATTGTGCTGGCCGGCGGCGTCGAGACGTTTTCGGACGTCCCCATTCGCTTTTCCCGCCCCATTCGCAAGCGTTTGATCAACTCTGCGAAGGCCTTGAAGGCTGGTCCGTTGGGCATTTTGAAGTTGCTTTCCGGCTTGAAGCTGAGTGATTTGGCGCCCGAAGCTCCGGCAATCAAGAACTTCCACACGAACGAAGTCATGGGCAACTCGTCGGACCGTCTGTCTGCCCGATTTGGCGTCACCCGAAAGGAAATGGACGAATTCTCCATCAAGAGCCACAAGAATGCCGCCAAGGCGCATGCAGAGGGCAAGTACGACGGCGAGATCATTCCGTACAAGGGCACGACGCTCGAAAACGGCATCAACCCCGACAGCAACTACGAAAAGGTGCGCCAGAAATCTTTCCTCCATCGCCAAATTATCTCATGCATGCTGATGTAGGTGTCGTCGTTGAAGCCGGCGTTCATCAAGCCCCACGGCACGCACACGGCGGCCAACTCGTCCTTCTTGACCGATGGAAGCGCCGCGACCTTGCTCATGTCCGAGTCGAAGGCGCTGGAGCTGGGCTACACGCCCAAGAGTGTCTTGGTGGACTCTGTGTTTGTCGGCGTGGACCCGTTCGAGCTGCTGCTCCTCGGGCCAGCCTACGGCATTGCCCAGATCCTCAAGAAGAACAACCTCACGCTGAACGACATTGACCACTTTGACATCCACGAAGCGTTTGCCGGCCAAGTGCTGGCCAACTTGAACGCGTTGGCCGACGCCGACTTCTGCAAGCAAGAGTTTGGATGGAGGTGCGAGATGTGTCTATCTTCCAAATGGCCCCTTATATATTCGTTTTGGTTCACTTTGCGGTTTGTAGTGACGCCGTGGGCAAGGTCAACCACGACAAACTCAACACGTGGGGAGGGTCGTTGGCACTGGGCCATCCGTTTGGGGCCACGGGCAGCCGCCTGGTGAACACGGGCTCGAACAAGCTGGTCAAGGAAGGAGGCAAGTACGCGCTGCTGGCCGCGTGCGCAGACAGTGGCTTGGCCTACGTTGGCCTGCTCCAAAAGTACGAAAAGAAGTAAACGCCAAGAAATAGTTCCCCGCAACATATTATTATTGGAAGAATCACGACTTTGCACTTAAGTTACATGTACAAGACGGGTCGCCGTTGCACACCGTCGGCAATCATGACCGAGAAACGTCGAACGTAAGTCCCAGTGATCCACAACAGATTCAAAGGAGTTGGTAGCACAGCTGGTTATGCAGTGTGCATGGGGATGGATGTCCACCCCCATCAAGTGGAACATGGCGGTCGGCGCTACATCCACATATCCTTCCTTCCAATATGGTTGCCGCTAGGATATTCCCAGCTGGCTGTGAGGATTGTATGGATACAGTAGAAGACATGCCACAACTTTTAGAAGTTCAGGGGCTACTTATCAGTGGTGGCGGAAGTCCGTCGAGCTAAGTTCATGCTTCCTTGCGCTGCATTTTCAATCGCTGAGCTTGATCGTCGGCAGCCATTCGCGCCATGTACTTTGTGTTGGTGTGGTGCACTGCATCGAGCACCCCCAGCACCCTAACTCCATCGTGAGTTGTCAGCAAAGAATAAATCTCGTCATGAAGAAGAAGCACCCAAAGTTTTCGCTGAACGTTTCATGGTGAAAGTCGTGGGCTTTGGGGCACGCCATAAAGGGAAAGTCGTAGCCAGAATGGGTTTGCACCGTGTTGATCAGCGCCACACAAAACCACGCGGTGGACGTTGTGACGTGGGAGCCCATCATTGCCGGTCCTACGTCATCGCCGTGTAATGGAATCATTGTACCCGCGAATGACGTACCCGCCATGAGAGGCAACACGTTCGACAGGGCCATCTCCATGGGGGTGCAGTAGATGGCGGCCACGCCCACGGGCGCCGTGAACTCGTGGTGTTTCTTGTGATACGCGGCGTAGAAAGGCTTGGTGTGCTACACAGTGTCATGATGGAAAACCATACACTGGAGATGTCGGGCACGACTGTACGAATAGCCGATGGGAGTAGTAAAAGAGCACTTCTTCGACGACGATGTAGGTACAGAATTCAACGACGACCGCTCCCCTAGGTCGACTTTTCATTGAGAAAACGATGGAGTGAAACGGTTTGGAGTAGTGTACCACGATGGAAGCGGACTCTGCGGCGACACGCCTCGCCATGGCAGGACGAGTTTGAAGAGGATGATCGACATGGGGAGGGACACAACCAGCAGATTGAACAAGGCCACTTTGACGGCTTTCCAAGTCATTTCACCCGACACAAACTTGTCCTAAGGGCAACAGGGAAGTCAGCCTCGGCAACAAGCATATTGCATTTACCGCTTGCACTTTGTACTTTTGGGCCCACGCTATCGATGGCAACTGTGAGATTGACTGTCGGAAACTACGACTATCGTACCAGGTTTGGTGAAATCTATCACCATCATGATGGCGGAATGTGTCCAAAACACGACAAAGGCCAGCGCCAATGACGACGGGTAGATTGCATCCGTTCCGTACACAGCGACCACGTTGTTGTGGAACCAGGCAGACTCTTCATATACGTCATCATGACGTCATGTGGGGTGGGTAGACACATACCGTACGCAGCTCGAACTGCCGCCAAGACACCCGTGGCCCATAGAGGCATCAGGATGGCATCCATCATTTCTCGCTTCATCATGGCAGGTGGCGATGTCAAAAAGATCTGTGAGAAAACGATGATTTCGGCCAACCCAGGGATCTGATTGGCCAAAACCGGTTGTGCTTCAACTTATACGGTTAAGTATCCGGACTCGTCTCACACTATTTCCAAACCAGTAGCCTGGAAATAGAGTGAGCTCGATGGTTGGCAGGGTCATTTTTATTGGTTGGTGGGTGTGCTTCCACTCATTGGTTGCCAATCAGAAGGCCATCTATATTAGTTTCTGTTGGGGGGAACCACCACCGCCGCCGTCACCTTCGTCGCTAAAGCTGCCGAGACAACATGCCTCAACATGAGCATATGGAAATGCACAAGAAGCGCCATGGTGTGCGGTACGATCACCATGAACGCGCGCGCAAGAAGGAAGCGCGTGAAGTCCATCGACGATCTGCGTTTGCGCAAAAGGTCCACGGGTTGCGCGCCAAGTTGTACAACCAGAAGCGATTCAAGGAAAAGGCCGCGATGAAGAAGACGTTGGCCATGCACAACGAACGTACCAACAAACACGCGAACGACGACAACATCCCCGACGGCGCCGTGCCGTCATACTTGTTGGACCGCGAGGGCGTGAGTCGTGCCAAGGTACTCAGTAACACAGTCAAGCAAAAGCGAAAGGAGAAGGCGGGCAAGTGGGACGTCCCGATCCCGAAAGTCAAGCCGATTGCCGATGACGAAATGTTCAAAGTGTTGCGATCGGGCAAGCGTCGCAACAAGGCGTGGAAGCGCATGATCACCAAAGCGACGTTCGTCGGCGAAAACTTCACACGCAAGCCGCCCAAATACGAACGCTTCATCCGGCCAGCCGCCATGCGCTTCAAGAAGGCGCACGTGACCCACCCCGAACTGAAGACGACGTTCCAGCTGGACATTTTGGGCGTCAAGAAGAACCCGTCATCGCCGCTGTACACGCAGCTGGGTGTTATGACCAAGGGGACGATCATCGAAGTGAACGTGAGCGAATTGGGCCTTGTCACCACCACAGGCAAAGTCGTGTGGGGGAAGTTTGCACAGGTGACCAACAACCCCGAAAACGACGGGTGTATCAATGCCGTGCTGTTGGTATAAACCATAATCGTGTAACGAGATTCTATATATTTTCCATTTGAAGTCGGTCGACTACATCAAGTGTTTCTGATTGTAAATACGTCACATGTGAACCTTGTGTTTGAAAACTGCCAGTTCCCCGGCAATTTACTGACCTTCTCAAAATCACTAACGTTAATTTTGCTACGTGATATTTCCTGTAAAGTTTCATAATCATAATGGAGCCTTTTGATCTGATTATATTGGGAATTTCTTGATGCATATCTTCTTATGTACCTACTGTACCTTTTCACACACAGTTGCCAATCAAAACACTTGCTAATACTGTAAATTACGCTTCGTGGATGAATGGCATGGTCGGCACCAAAGTGCCACAACAACAAACACAGCGGTAGTTCAGCTTAAATGTGATTTTTTCCTGTAGCAAAAGCACCTTCCAACAAGATATTCCCCGAATTATTTTCAGGGAAATTGTATTGGAAAATTCGTGTGGATTCGCAGTGCAAAATTTACGTTAAATTGGTGCTATTAGCGTTATTATAGTATGACTGACAGGTAAATCGTCCGGATAACGGTTATACATATGTACTACGTAGTACTAGTATACGGATAACCTTGTTTGGAAGTGAATGCTCTCCTCCGGATAAAACCGGTTGAGATCTTCCGAATTTCGAGTTTGAAATTAGGCCTTTTTCATTTGGTAAATCCCCCCTTTAGGAAAATACCTGGTTATATCCAACGTGCCATTTTGAGCCTCAGAGTTTCAAGGAAAGAAGAAGGAAGATGTCTCGACGATACGATGGCCGCACAACGACCTTCTCCCCCGAAGGACGACTCTTCCAAGTCGAATATGCTATGGAAGCTATCAACAACGCTGGGTCCGCTGTCGGGATCCTCGCAAAGGATGGCATCGTGATCGCTGGTTCGTTGACCGCATGACTGGATCCTGTGGGGGCAATGTACCCTGACATTCTGCGTAGCTGAAAAGAAGACCGTCTCCAAGCTGCTTGCGCCTGTCAAGACTAGTGAAAAAACAATGAAGTTGGACGATCACATCATCTGTGCCGTCGCGGGTACCTTATTCCATGACGATGCATTTGAATCACCAGCGCCACCATGTAGGGCTCACGTCGGATGCCAACATCCTGGTCAACTACGCGCGTCTGACTGCGCAGCGATACCAGCTGTCGTACCAAGAACATCAACCTTGTGAGCAACTGGTCCAAACAATCTGCAACTACAAGCAAGCGTACACCCAATTCGGCGGCCAGCGTCCGTTCGGCGTGTCGTTCTTGTATGCTGGGTGGGATCGCCACTTTGGCTTTCAATTGTATCACAGTGACCCGAGCGGTAACTACGGCGGATGGAAGGCGACGGCGATTGGCGCCAACAACCGCGCGGCGAAGAACCTGCTCAAATCCGACTATCAGGAAGACTTGTCGGTTGAAGAAGCGCTTAAGTTCTCAGTCAAGGTCATGGCCAAGACCATGGACACGACGACCCCCACCGCAGAAAAGCTCGAGTTTTCCACGTTGACCCGCAACGAACAGGGCAAGTTGGTCCACCGCTTGCTCACGGCGGCGGAAACCGAAGCCTTGCTCAAGGAAGTTGGCGCCCAAACCGCCGACTCTGGCGACATTTAGGACGTGCAGGCCAGTCTCTCTGCTGCGCATATCGCTTTAATCGTGCGTAATATGATTTCCCCGTCTCCGAGAACGTCTTTGCAGTGGGTTTCATCTTCAATCAAATGAACACTTACAAGTATGGATCACATAGGCCTCATATCAGTGGCCTTTAGATCAACCATGTCATCACAGTCTAATGTTGGTTCGGACGTAAGTCACGAATGGTGACGTGGCTTCCTCGACCTACACTCACTGCAGCTACTGGTAATGGCACTTGGGAGGATACTGCGAAGTAGGTCAATGTGGAGTTTCGGTACTAACTAGTTACGACATGTTCATGTGTGACATTCATATTTATCGGTGCAATGCGTCGGCGGCCACCCCCTTGGCCTTGTCGATCGTGCTTCCAACTTGTTGTTGTTGCGCCGAATCGACGGTGCTTTCAATTCCGTGCTGGGCCGAGTCAATCCCGCTGGACACGGAGTGCGAGATGTCTCGGATCATGGGAATGTTGCGCGTGTTGCTGCCGCTGCTACATGAACTCATATCCCACCCACAGATCCAACTAGCGCCGATCCACATGAGTACTGCAAACAGCACCAGCGCCAGAAGCTGGTACTTGATGTTTTTCCACCACAGAACGTTCTTGAGCTTGGTGGAACTTTGCTGGAACACGAGGGCGTCGTGGTGCAGCTTCTCGGTCTTGGTCACAAGGTCGTTCATCTTGACGCCGCGCTCGAGTAACTAATGCAGAATCGGGCGTTTCGTGGGTTTGGGATGTTCTTTTGCATGTAGAGAGAGTCGCGGTATGTACCCGATGTAAACTGTCGGCCATCTTGTTTTTTACTTCTTTCACTTGATCCGTGACCTATATAATATGGTGTGGGTAATTGCATTGCAGTCGCGGCAGGCAGTGCTGCTGCTGTACATGAACACTTACCACGTCAATCTTGGTTCGTATCTTGACGTTCTCGTACTTGGTCATGATGGCATGCAAGTACGATGCAAAGTCCTTGGGCGTCTTGCTCCGGTGACCACTTCGAGACAGAAACTCGTTCTTGGTCTCTTCCAGCATCGCATACGCAGCTTCGCGCTGGAACGTTTCGTCGCACATGCAAATGTACGTCAGACCATCAAACAAGTAGTAGTAGTACACGCGCTTGCCCATCGTAAACACGTTGCGGGTCTCGGTCGGATGTGCCTTGTCGACGATGTCGCGGAGCACGGCATGCGCAAACTTTGCCGGTTCCGTGTCGACCGGCTCGTCTGTGTATTCGCATAGCACAGCCAGGTCCCGGGCGATCATTGCATACGAGATGGGCATGCTGATGTTGCGCCGTCGTCGAGGACTTGACTTCTCCTTCGAGCTGTGTCGGCTCGTCGAAAGATCGGTTTCAGATTCAATAGCTTGTGATTGGTAAAAAAACAACACACGCCTCGGAGTGGGATTGGCTGCTTCTAACCGGATCCGGATGAGGTGGCTCAATCGTGCAACTGGATTGGATAAAAAGGACGCGAAGGAGCCAATCCGAATTGGGCACTTTCCCCACCACTAATGAAGCACTTCGGTCCCACACAGCATTTCGTTTTGGGGACAGTCAATTCCTTCGCCGCCTCATGTTGTCGAAGAGCATTCAACGATTGTCGCGAAGCTATGCTTCCAAGGCGGCTCCTTCTTCCTCGTTCCCCGCGTACGTCTTGAACGCGCCCGCGACGGAAGTCACGACGTTGGCCAACGGCTTGCGCGTGGCGTCGGAAGGCGGCCACGGTGAAACTGCCACGGTCGGCGTGTGGATTGGTGCCGGTTCCCGCTACGAGACGGAAGCCAATAACGGTGCCGCACACTTCTTGGAACACATGGCCTTCAAGGGCACGGCCAAGCGCACCCAGCAACAGTTGGAAGTCGAGATTGAAAACATGGGCGGCCACTTGAATGCGTATACTTCGCGCGAGCAAACCGTGTACTACGCCAAGGTGTTCAAGAAGGACGTGCCTCAAGCGTTGGACATCTTGTCGGACATCTTGCAAAACTCCAAGCTCGACGAAGCCGCCATCGAGCGTGAACGCGACGTCATTCTTCGCGAAATGGAGGAAGTGAACAAGCAACAAGAAGAAGTGATCTTCGACCGCCTTCACGAAACCGCGTTCCTCGGCAACGGCCTCGGTCGCACCATCTTGGGCTCGGAAGCCAACGTGCGCAGCTTGTCCAAGGGCGACCTCCAAGACTACATCGCCACCCACTACACCGCGCCCCGCATGGTGATTGCCGGTGCCGGTGCCGTCGACCACCAACAGTTGGTCGACTTGGCGCAGCATTCGTTCGGTAACTTGCCGACGGAACCCCGAGTGCCCGTGCCTGCGTTCGAACCCGTCAAGTTTGTCGGGTCAGACATTCGCATTCGTGTACGTCATGCAACCGCGCCGATTCCTCCATGTACTTATACATGTCTTCACTAGGACGACGACCTTCCGTTGGCTCACGTGGCCATTGGCTTTGAATCGTACGGATGGACCTCGGAGAACTCGTTCCCGTTGTTGGTCATGCAAACCTTGCTTGGCAGCTGGGACCGCACGTCGAGCGCGGGCCTGAACGCGTCGTCCAAGTTGAGCCAAGTGGTGGCCGAGCAGGAGCTGGCGCACTCGTTCATGACGTTCAACACGTCTTACCAAGACACGGGCATCTTCGGCGTGTATGCCGTCGCGGACAAGTACAAGCTGAACGACTTGACGTGGTACGTGATGGAAGCGTTGGTCCGCCTCGTGCACAAGACCACGGACGACGAAGTCGAGCGCGCCAAGACCCAGCTCAAGGCGTCGATCCTCATGCAGTTGGACGGGTCCTCCCCCGTCTGCGAAGACATTGGCCGCCAGCTGTTGGTGTACGGACGCCGCTTGACGCCCGCCGAGATCTTTGCGCGCATCGACGCCGTCGACGCCGCCGCGGTTCGCAAGACTGCTGACGACGTGATCAACGACAAGGAACATGCGCTGGCCGCCGTGGGTCCCATCCACGAGTTGCCCGACTACAACTTTATCCGTCGCCGCTCGTACTGGGTGTCGCGTTAAGTACCAACGCCGTCCATGTATGTCGACCACGTACCGCGATATAAAGAAATTAAATCAACACACCCCCAAACGTCAGTGTCGTTGGATCGTAGACTCCATCCTTGTGGTATCCAGTTATTTTAATACTAGTAGTTGGATGTGTACCCACGTCATCTAATAAAATTTCCAAATGGCCAAATCGAAGAGTGTTGGTTTTATTATTTAACTTACAATTAATATAGTTAAACCCAAAACCCAAATACGTTAAATACCGATTTCATGCGTTTTATCACTGCAATATGGGAGGTTAAAGGTCCCAACTGCCTCCGGATAATATATACGGATAAGAGTCACATACAAAAATCAAGATACATCTCAGCGGCCCACCTATGGCCAAGCCCCTGTAAAGTACCGCTAACGTTATTGTCGATTTTTTATACAAATTTGGGGAGGGGGTGCGTGCAATCGAATCGCGCCGACCAAACCGATCCACAATCGATCTGATTGGTTGAATTTCATTGAGAAGGTTTTGATTGGCTAATAATTTTGAGCTCATCTGAGGTAGCCAATCAAATCGATTAAAATTCCAACGAGAAACCACGCCATAACACGAAATTTCACACAATAGGTTAACAGTAAATATCTATTCATCACCAAATTTGAATCGGAGACGTAGAATTTCTTCACCACATTGATTCTACGTCTCAATTTGCTGAAATTTTGAGTAATGAATACTAGTATGAAATAGGAGTCAGAAAATTTTGTAAAAAGTTGGTAGTTTATAGGTGGCGTGCACCATAGCTCCCGTAGTTTGGAGTTTAACAGGCTTACTACGTAGTACTTGGGCTAACTTACATTAGTAGTGGTTACTATTGACGTGGCAGAGTGTCGGACCGGAGCAGTGCTGGCTTGACCCACGAACTTTCACCGGTTTTGACATTGTAATAATAGCTGGCTTGCGATTCCTCGTCCACAAACTTGTGATATGTGGAAGCGATCAAGCCGACCAGTCGACGTCGAGCGAGTCGAGCTCGAAACAGACCTTGCAATTTCGTAGCGGCAGCTTGGAGTTGCTGGACGGGGTTGAGGCCGACGAGGAAGGCCCTCGGGTCGCCCCCTCGTTTGCGGGGATTCGTTGGGTAACGCACCTGTGTCTCATCAACGAGGTCGCTTGTGCCCAGGAGCACTGGCTTGACCCACTGACTTTCGCCAGTCTTGGTGTTGTAGTAGTAAAACTGCTGCGAGTCGGTATCCAGCACCCGTTGATAAGTTTGAGCGATGAGATGGCGAAGGCGGCATCTGGCATTGCGTGTGCGATATAGCCCTTGGATTTTAGTGGCGGCGACTTCAACTCGGCGAGGAGTTGATAATGTTGTCAGCTTGGGGGAACGTTGTTGACTGACTCGGGGGCGGGGGGTATTCTGGGGCGGCGGGACCAACTCTTCCATGTCGCCAGTGCCAAGCAAGATAGGCTTACCCCATTGACTCTCGCCAGTCTTGGTGTTAAAGTAGTAAAATTGCTGGGAGTCGACGTCGAGCACCTTTTGGTACGTTTGAGCGATGAGATGGCGAAGGCGGCGTCTGGCGTTGCGTGTTCGAAACAGCCCTTGGATTTTAGTGGCGGCGACTTCAATTCGGCGAGGGGTTGGTAAGGTGTTCAAGGCAGTTGAAGGGAGGGCGGTGGTGACGTTTGACACGGAGGCAATAGGTTCAGGGACGTCGGCGGCACCGAGTAATGTTGGCTTGGTCCAGTGACTCTCCCCAGTCTTGGCATTGTAATAGTAGCACATGTTGGCGTCAGCGTCAAACACTTTTCGATACGTTTGCGCGATCAAGTGGCGGAGGTGGCGGCGGGCGTTGCGAGTGCGGAAGAGCCCTTGGATTTTCACGGCGGCAACGTCCTTCCGTCGAGCCGTGGGAAGGAGGCCATCGTACGGACTTGTTTTGGTTGCCAGTCGTCGGGGTTCCTTTAATGTCGAGGAGGACGCGTGATGAATCATGTCGCCAGTTCCCAACAATGCAGGCTTAGCCCACTGACTGGCGTTCGTCTTCGCGTTGTAGTAGTACCACTGGTTGGTGTCTGGGTCCAGGACCTTTTGATATGTTTGCGCGACAAGCAGCTTGAGCTTTTTCGTCGCCAGGTTCGTTCGAAACAGTCCTTGGATTTTCACAGCACACAATTGCACTCGACGAGGCGTGTCCATGTCGTTCAGGTTCAGTTTCGGCCGTCGTGGCTTTGTGGTGTTAGCTGCAGCAGCTGGTTTCCACAGCTTTGGCCGCGTCCATTGACTCACTTGTGTTTTCGCATTGTAGTAAAACGTCATATTCGTAGCCGGGTCGACGCATTCTTTAAATGTGGACGACACGAGCAATTGCAGCCGTCGCTTGGCTTGTCGAGACCGAAAGAGCCCCTGCAGTTTGGTCGCGGCGGCATTCCGCTGCAACGCCACTGCCCTGGCTTTGTCCAGCACCATCCGCTGAATGGCCTCAAGTACACGCCGCCACTTGGCTTTGATGCCGCGGTACCATCTCTGGATGCATGTGGCGCACGCGCCGAGGTGGTGCACGGGATGTGGACTAAAATGTACCGGAAATGGCTGGCTGTACACGCCTCGACTGAAATCGCCCACGAATTCCAAGCACGCGTGTGAGTCTATGACTTTGCGGTCGTAAAAGTAGAAAAATTGCCCCGGAAAAACGTCGTGGGCGCGCTTCACGTAGCGGTAGCGGAGGTACCCGCGACAGATTTTCATTCGCAGCCGACCCCGCATCATCTGGCGCTGGCGTTGCCGACGGTACCACGCCTGAACCCGACTGGCTGCAGCGAGTCGACGTGCACGAGCGAGTTCCTCGATGCCCTCAAGGCGTTGGATGTGCAATTTCGTGTGGTTAACCGCGGTTTCATTAAGACCGAGTTGGACCAACTGGCCTCGGACGCGAGAAAGGGCGGCTTTGTCTAGCGCCAGGGCGCGCTCGAGGTCTCGTTTCGATTTGCATGCAAACTTGAATACGTCGTCGTCTTGAAAGGCGTGGGCTTGGGCTTGAGCTTCCATGTGTGCGAGAATTTGGGCGTTTGCGGCGATTTCGGCTGCCAGCATCGCTTCTTTCGCCTCGAGTTCTGCCGATGCTTTTTCGAATGTTTGCCCCCAAATTAAGTTGACTTGGGGGGCTGTTGATAACGTCACTTTGGGAGCGGACCATGCATCAACAGAAGCTGCAGACGACTGGAGTAGTGGCAACAACGTGGCTTCTCGGGGTCGCTTATACGACTTCCGGTGATTTCTTGCTCGAGGCGGAGGGTTGTTGATATCTTCTTGTTGATTCTCGTTTAGCTCGTGCTCGTGGATTGGCTTCGCTGGAACTTTGACGCTAGGTAGTGCTTGACTGCCCCAGAACCAGGCTTGGGTCCCATTCGACGATTCTGGAGCATTCAAAGTAGTTTGGAGGTCAAGTTTGTGTTGAGCGAGATGTGGCTTGGTTCGCTTGGTGGACTTTTTCACGTGCAGCTTTTGGCCGCACTGGTCGCAGAATTTAAAGCTGGGGGGACAGGCTGCACGACACTTTCGGCATTCGATCGTGGCCTCAGCCCCCGTTGTGGCGGCTTTGCGGCCCATGCTGGATGACCTTCGACAGTTACATTCAGTTTCACATGGTGTCATTGTACCGGCTAAATATACCAGTTCCCCCTCCACGTGTCCCCCACAAGGGAATTTCATCGCGATGGCACCCACAGTTGATTCATTGGGGCGTCAATTCACGCGCGTTCAGGTCGCTCCTGGCAAGTTGGGCATTGGGCTGGTAGAAAATGCTGCTGCGGGGGGAGTTTATGTTGGTCAGTTTGAAGCCGTTCGAGGGACCATGCACGTTCACCAAGACTTGGTCCGGACTGGCGACCGCCTGATCGAGCTGAATGGACAAACGCTGGAACATCAGTCGTTGAGCGAGGTAGAGTTCCCTATAGTCTTGAATGGGGTACAACCCAATCCGAAATCCGGTAGGTGATTTCACTTCTTCTTGCCACCCACGACAAGCCACGGGACCTCGTATTTTCACGAACTCCGTCTAGCCTTGTGCGAGGCCCGTATGACGTGGGCAAAATTGTCCAAGTGGAGGTGTCGCCTGGTCCGTTAGGGTTGCATCTTCATCAGTCCATCGGTTATTGCGCCATCGTGGACACTGTCCTCGACACGAGTCCGTTAAAGGGACACGCAGGGGTCCATTGTGGGAGTCGCGTCATTCGAATCAACGACCAGGATGTGTCCACTAAATCCCGCGAGGCGGTGGTCGCGCTACTTGGCCAGCTTAAAGACCAGAAGAAATCCATCGAGTTTTACAGCATGGCACCGCCCACGTGCACCGCGTTGGTTCAAGTGGAAGTTCCAACTGGGTCTAGTGTCCAACTGGAGCACTTGACAGTGACGAGAGTCGCTTCTGTCGATGAACTGCGTGTGGGTGACGTCGTGGTGGCTGTCAATGAGGTCGACCTCACGACATTAGACGCCACGAAGGCACTGGCAGTGTGGAACGCTACACCATTCCCAAAACGAGTTGTCAGCTACCGGACTCAGAGCCCCCTGCTTGCGACGACACCTTCGCAGCAAGCATCCCCCTATAGCCCCACCAGCATCGAAGTGATCATCGCAGACTCGTCCCTGGGTTTGAATGTGGACAGCTCTGAGGGGAAACATGTCCTGATCACGGGGTTTGCCACCCCCGCCGATGCTCAACGATCATACTATCAGCCTCATCGTGACACCCTTCCAGGACGTTTCGTGGCAAGTGTCAACGGCATCGACGTGAGCTCGTTCCCTCGCGACGACGTGCTTGGGCTGTTGGGCAAATTGACGTTGGTGCCAAAGACAATCGCACTGGTTACATCGGATGACATGGCAGCATTACACGCCAAGGCGTTCCGGGTCATGGTGGACGTCGCCCCAGGCTCCCTCGGCGTTGATTTCGATGGCAACTGTACAAACAGCACCGTGTTGTCCGGGTTTCGCCCTGTAAATGGATCCCCCGGTGCTCTCGAACGCAGTGGCGTGGTCGGTCCCGGCAGCGTCCTTGTGGCTGTCAACCACCTGAACGTGTCACGCCTCCCGCTGCATCAAACCATCGACCTGCTCAAGAAACTCACAGACGTTCCGAAACGACTCACGTTCGTTCGAGGCGGCACATCCTCGTCCGTGCTCACGCAGCCGTTCATTGACGTGTCCGTCCCCCCAGGTTCCATTGGCGTGGCCTTGAACAGCTCGATTGCGTCGAGCACAGTCGTGCAAGGGGTCACCCCTGGCAGTGCCGTCGACGAATTCAGTGGCATTCGTCCTGGTTCAGTCCTCGTGGCAGTTGACGGCTTTGACGTGACCACTTTACCGCTCGCCAAGACCACCGAGCTCTTGCGTGCGCTGTCTGGACATCGCAAAGTGCTGTCGTTCACGACGTCGGAGCCGATCGGGTGGCCAACATCGTGTGTGGCCGTGGCAGTTCCTCCGGGCCCACTTGGTCTTGAATTCGACAGCGCAGTCGCCGAGGCCGCCATCGTCCAAGGGTTTGCGCCCGTGCCAACCTCACCGGACAGAGTGGGCGTTATCCAGTTGCATGGAGGCGTGGCATTGGGCAGTCGGCTCGTGGCCGTCGATGGCGTAGACGTTCGGTCCAAGTCTCTGATGGACATCACGGCGTTCCTCAGAGATGTGGGGAAAGCGGCCAAGACGCTGCGCTTTATACTTCCCCATGGAGCCCCGTCATCCCCGAAGTCGAGCCCTCCGATGGCGCCGCTGCCAAGGCAACACTCGTTGGAAATCCTCCAGAAACAAATTAGTTTGACCGACGATCCAGTCCAAGCGATGCATCAGCGCAGGGTCAGCGACACCACCGACAGTCCGCCGTTGTTGCGGGTATGTTGACCTATGCCTAGGATATTCTACCTGCCCGAGCTGTTCCTCATGTATGTGCCGTAGCGCGTGAGTTCCCTGTCATCCGATGCAAGTGCGGAAGGCGCTCCAGGATCACCTACTCGGTTGACGCGAGAATACCAAGTCCGAACGGTGCGACCTCATGTATATACAGTAGTGTTGTCATACTGAAATGTGTTCCGAGTATGTACTCATCCTATTGACGATAGTTTTCGTGGCTGGGCAAGTTGAAAGCCCATGTGCTCGTACTAGACAAGGACCAGAAGAACATGCTCGTGCATGAATGGGACGGCAAGCTAAAGTCCATCAACTACACGCATCAAGCCGTGTCGTCCTTCACACGAGTGACAAAGGGCAAGGCCGGCTTCAGCAAGAAGCACGCTGCCTCTGACATCGACGACAACTTGTGCTTGTCCATCGGTGCGGACAAGTCGAAGTCCTACGACTACATTGCCACGTCCACGGAGGACCGAGATGCGCTCGCAGGGCTAGTTGAGTCGCTCATCCGCACCAAGGCCACGTAGTGCATTTGATTATGGTTTCATAATTTCGTTTTATCCGGAACCGTATAAACCTACCAAGGTGAATAATTATTCTGGAATTGTTTGGTGAAATAAGAATCATCATTGTGATATCTGGCTGGAGGCGACGCGGTCATTGTCATGTCGAGGAAACGTCGCATCCCGCTGTCCAAGGCGCCAGAGTCCCACCTCTTTGAAGCGGACTACGACTGCTGGGTCAATGTTGTACGTTGCGATGACGCTCATGAGGTACATGCAAGTCGCATGCATTGACACTTGTATTATAGGTCCGGCTGCGTCAATGGGTGTCGTCAGTGGATGAATACCAGGTACTGTTCTTGCCTGACTTGGCTCTCTTATCGCTGAGCTATGGGATTGTCGTAGCAACCGCGCCACCAAACGCCCACTCTACTGCTCGTGCTGTCACCCATCTCGATCATCCTCAAAGTGGAACCGATCATCCATTCAGGCCAAGTGGTCGCGTCGGACTTCGAAGTGCTCCGCACGTCCCTCGCGCCCAATTCTCGGGTGTTTTGTCCGTTGAAGTACGAAGGCCTTCTCTGCGAAGGTCTCGGCGCCGCCGCCGGCAGCCTCAACCTCACGATTGTGGGTCGTCCCGACTCGGAAACCCCGCGTGCGTTTGCCGAGATCGCCGACCAGTTCGCGACCAACATTCCATCTCGTTGCGCGCTATGTGACGGCACCGAGATGAACACTCCCTTTTCCGGCGAGGCAGCGCGGCCGTGCGTGTGCGCCGGCATGGAAGCGATTCCTGGTGTCACAGATGCCATTTTGCATTCAGCGTTCGACACGGCCAGCCGCTTCTGGGCCGCCACGCCGTGGCTGCACATGCGCATCAACCACGTACTCCGCGTGGAAGTCGCCGGGTCTCCTTTCAGGTTCGTCCAGATTCTGGGCGGCACCGGGTGCTGCGACGTCGCGGTGATGGTGCACACCCACTGGGACGACGTCCAGAACGAGAACTGGTCCGTGGGCACTATGCACATGAACTCGCAAGGGTGCTACTCGGTCGTGAAAGCCGAGTTCCAACCGCCCGACCAGTGCTGCCGCTCGTGGAAAGACTTGGATTACATCGACGCCCAAGCCCGCCTTGGCCGCCCACTCGCCCTACCCGACCCGACCAACTCAGACCCCGTCACCCAGCCGGTGCTGCCGCTCTTCACCCGCATCTCCATCAAGCGCAAACCCGGCACCTCCGACTTGGACGTGCGCCAAGTGTCGGCCACGCTCGAAGAAATTGCGTACCTCCAAGTGGCCATGTGGACTGTCGTGACGCTCTTGACGGATCGGTTGCTGCTGGCCGTGCCGCACTCCCCCGTTGGCGACTACCGCAAGTTTTACGCGTTCGAGACGACGCTGTCATTGCCGGAGACCCTCTCGCTGCCTCTGACCATGCGCGAGGTATCTGTGACGTTTCCCGCCGTGACAGACGTGTCAGCTCTGAGCGACTTGCAAGCGGTGGGCGTCGAGCGGGTTCAGAAACCATCGGACGCCATGGCCAAGCAGAAGAAGAAGAAGAAGAAGAAGCCGGCCAAGACGGACACTGGACACGGTTGCTCCCCCGCCGAAACCAACGCATTCGATGGCGTTCTCAACAACCATGACCACATGGACGTGGCGGCGCTCGGTCGCATGCGCGATATCATGACAAAGAAGGCGACGGCCAATGGGTTTTACCAAAGGGGACTGTACCGTGAAGCGTACGCCCACTACTCGACCGTGCTGGACGAGTACCACAGCTTTCGGGCGTCGCTGGCCCCGCCCCTCCAACGGGACCCCCAGATCGTCCTCAACGGCGACAACTTGTACTCGAATCGGGCCCAAGCCGCGCTCAAACTCGAGTGGTTCCACAAGGTCGTGGACGACTGCAACCACGTGATCCCGTTCATGGTGTCCCAGTGCTCCAACACGTACGTAGTGCGATGTCTGCACGCCCGCGCACGCGCGTACGCTGCCCTGCACTTGTACGACAGTTCGTTTGACGACTGGCATGTGCTGGCGATCGAGGCGCAAAAGCAGCCAATCAAAGCCGGACGTGCGGCGTCATCGTCGTGGTCGGACGTCCCCCCCAAGGCGTACTTGGCGGACGAGGGCCAGAAAATCCAGGCCAAACTCGCGGCGTGCACGGTGGACGGACGGTGGCGGATCATGGGCACGAGCGGGACGCACCTCACGCGCTTCTTCCACTCGACGGTGCTGCATCCGGACGGTACGGGGCTGCTCGTGTTCGGGGGGCGGTCCACCACGATGTTTGGTACGGAGGACAACGACGTCCAGATTCACGTGTACGACTTCAAGACGCAGGGGTGGAAGGATGTGGCGGGCGTCGGCCAAGTGCCTCCTTGCCTCGCTGGGCACAGCGCCGTCGTGTACGATCGGTGCATGTACGTGTTTGGCGGCACGCCGCTCAACGACGACTTGGTGGATGACCACGAACGGCACGGGTCGTTGTACCAGCTCAACGTCGACACATTTGAGTGGAAGCGGTGGCGCATGCCCGACGAACCCGCCAGTCGAAACGAACACACGGCGAGTGTGCACCAGCACCAAATGATCCTCGTGGGCGGACTCACGTGCTCGTCCGCGACCGCCGTCGGCCGCATCGACGTGTTTAACTTCCAGACGAAAACGTGGTCTGTGCTTGCGCAACGCGGGACGGACCTGGCACCGCCGCCGTCGCTGTCCCTCCACACATCATGGATTCATGGCCACAAACTGTTTGTGTTTGGCGGCAAGGCCGACACGGCCGACTTTTACGAGTACCAGCGCACGCTCTACACGCTCGATCTGGCGTCACACACGTGGCTCCCATCGCCGCCGCCGTCCTCTTCTTCGATGCTGCCGCCCATCTTGCCAGGGCCTCGCAGCGAAAGCCAAGCGATTGTCATGGACAACACCATGTACCAGTTTGGAGGGTACGCAGAACTCCCCGTGGGCTCCAAGTACTACGGCGACGGCTACCGCCTCACCCACCACGCCGACGGCACCGCATCATGGGCCAAGTTGAACGCATCATCCATTGCAGTGCCGTGGCCGAGCTCCCGGGCGGCGTGCACGCTGACGTTCGATCCCCACCGCAAGCGCGCCATCTTGTACGGCGGGTATGAAACCATGCGCAATGATATTGTGTACGGGGACATGTGGGAGCTCAACCTGTGTGACGACAAGCAGCCGAATCGGAAAAACGACGAAGGAACGCCGTTAAATGCGACAGTGTGCGGCAGCTGCGGCGCCCAGGGCAAGTGGAAAAAGTGCGCGCGGTGCAACGCCATGGCCTACTGCTCACAGGCGTGCCAGAAACGACACTGGCCTGTGCACAAGACGTCATGTCGTCGCAAGAGCAGTTAACGGAGGCAACGGAACAGTGAATGCGTCACAATGCGCGACAAGGTTTAGATGCAAATGTGTTGGGGGGTTGCTTCTTGGAGGGTGGGCACGCCTTGTGCTATGCTTTAGACAGGGTTGTGTGACAAGGTTTGGTTATGGTGCCATGTGCAAGACGAACGTTGGACTCTGTCGCAGTAACCATGCAAAAGATGTAAAGCAATTGCATATATTCAGGTTATGTTTCCACTTGAGCTTTCATGTCGCGAAATTCGTTCAAGATCTATCATATAAGGCTAGCATCCAGTTCAACGTCGAGAGTCTTACGATGGAAATGTTGGCGCAGGCGTCGCGCAAGTGTCGGGTCTCTTTGGAGCCGGTGAACACGACTTTGCCACTAGCATGTACGTGATGCATGGGACCTCGTGAAGAAGGAGAAGCATTGATGTACCTGGCGAAGATGAGGATGTGGACCTTGGGCTTGGCCATTCGAAACACCAGGGCCGGGTACAGTTCGGGCTCGTACTACATCGTGTGTAGTGCCAACCAGAATGAGGTCTTGTGCACGCTGGCAGACATACCGTGGTGACGTCGGGGTATCGCAAGGCCAGTTCCTCGACGAGGATGCGGAAACCAGCGTCCGCGCGGCCGATAACGTTTTCCAATTGAAAATCGCTCAACGACACGTGGAAATCAATGTGCTTGAGCAGCTGGGCGACCTTTTGGGCCGCTGCCTTGAGCCCTTCTTCGGTGGACTGGCCCGTGCACACCACCTACAGTAGCATTGGACAAGGATGGCGGCAACATGGGAAGGAACTACTTTGCCAGACGGAAATAGCATCGCAGACGACTTGGGGTGGGTCAACTTGAGCAACACACAGTTTTTCCTCATTTCAGCACGTTTGTTGGTCTTATTCACGACGTCTTGCAGGACAATCTTGTTCCCAAGACGCCCGCTCCCAACCATGTTCCTGTGGATAACCACATCGTCAAAGTTGGCGCAATGACATCATGCCTTACACGATGGCAACTTCCATGTCGCTCTCGCTCGGATGTTGCTTTCTGTTGGAAGTGGTAGATTATCCGGTGGTCAGGATATTATCCGGATTTCGCCAAGGGGCACAACAAGGATCCGACGATCGAAATGAGGCAGTGGCTGCTGCTGCTCGTCCCGTCGGTCGGCGTCGTATCGTCCATGCGAGTCCACCGCACTTGGACCACACAGCCATGGTGCGACAGTGTCGTGTCACCAGTGTGGCCCTTTGCTTACCAGAAGGACCCCGCGCAAACCGTGGAATACGCGGGTCGTGTCAACTCCAACGCCCAAGACATGCGCCACGTTTGCTCCAGCTTTGGCGTCCAAAGCAAATGCCACATGTGTCAGAACGACGCCTTTCAGATCCAAGGCGTGGATTGGTCGGTCTTGCCCGTCAACATTCCCACGGTCACCGACACTCCATTCGTCGTGTCGACTGCGGTGCCCACGCATCGCTACGATTATGGTCATCCCAACGTCAGCCACGTCTGTGTGCTACTCTCTGGTGCCGACTGCCTGACACCGTCCTCGACCACCAGCTACGCAACTTGCACAACGCGATGTTGGGGCTACCAAGCCGGTCCGTTAACTAGACAGCCAGACGTGGACGATGCGACCGACAGATGGGACTTTGCAAGCCAACCGTCGACGGCTCAAGGGCAAGTCACCACCGTGGCTGGTTCTGGCCAGCCCGGGTTTCAGGTAAAGGCAAAATGCTGCGTTTGCAAGTTCCAAGTGCAACTATGGCTTGTCACGTAGGACGGCCCCGTGGCGTCGGCCCAGTTTTCGTTCCCGCGAGGAGTTGCTGTGGATAGCCAACGCAACGTGTATGTAGCGGACACAAACAACCATCGCATCCGACTGGTATGTGTTTGATTTGAGGTGTATTATCAAACACGGAGGAGCACACTGCTATATGGTTGATAGATTCGTAGCGCTACCCAAGACGTAGTGACGATCGCAGGCGACGGCGTGCGGGGGTCCATAGACGGACCCATCGGCGCCGCGCGGTTCTCATTTCCCACGGGCATCGCCGTTCTGGAGTCTGGCGGCAGTGTCGTCAAGATATACGTGGCCGACACGGGCAACCACCGGATTCGGGTAATCGATCTGCAATCGCAACGCGTGTTGTGTTTGGGAGGGCGGTGTGGCAACGGTACCGAGACTGCGACATTGGCACAAGTAAGTGTCTACCAGCACTCAAATAAGGAACTAATCATGAAGAACGAAATATGACTACAGTCGATTGCATCGCCGCAGCCAGGTCTGGCCGATGGCAGCCCCAACAATTCCACGTTTGATAGCCCCATGGGCATCGCTGTGACCCCCCAAGGCATTGTATTTGTCGCAGACACTGGCAACCACGTGATCCGCCGCGTTGGGTTTGTATATGAAAACTGAATTATGATGGATTGATGTTATATTGTGTGCAGAGTGGACGGCACCACGACCACATTGGCCGGTAATGTCATCCTGCAATCCAATCCCATGCTAGGATGCGCCCCGCCCTGTGTGATGGGGGTCGCCGGCTTTCGCGACGGAAATTTGACATATGCCCAATTCAACCACCCCACCGACATCACCCTCGGTCCGACCAATACTCTGATCATTGCCGATGACCATCGCGTCAGGCGCATCGTCTACGGCTCAGCGACAGTGCAAGGCATCGCTTCGTCCGACCGCGTGGTGACTGTAGCCGGTGTAGGGCCGTTTGTGGCTGGTGAGACAGATGGAAAGGCGGACGAAGCGTCGCTCCATGTCACAGGAGTGGCCATGGCTACAGATGAGCGCGTGTATGTAACCAGCTCGATCTCGTCCCACATTCGAACAGTCACGCCATCAGCGTTGGTGGTACGTGGTGGGCGATTGGAAACGAAATCTGTTGCCTCTAACCGTTGCACATGGTGTCCATGACGCAGATGGAGCGGATTACGTGCTCGACTCGGGGGTTTGAAATCCTGAGTCCATCGGGGTGTGGGTCGTACGATCCTCCATTGGGCGCCATGGATCAAAAAGTGTCGCCGGCCGTGGGTACGGATTCTCCCTACCACGAAATGCCCCACTCAATGTAGTTTAGGAAACGTTTACTACAACGCCGTTCGCCGCAACGTGTCGAGTTACGAAGGAGGCAAGAACATCTTGGGTCGCACAGTCCAGTCGTGTACGGGATCCCCCCCCATCGACCCCCTCGTCACAGGGTTTGTGATATATATATCCTTGCACTATGGCAGTTCTTCTCATGGCCACCCATTGTAGCTCAACTAGCGTGACTATGTACGACTCAACTGGCCGAGTGATCCGATCTGTGTGGCAGGACGTCGATGTTGGCACTTCGATCACGGTGCAATGTCCCGCCAACTGCAACAGCGGTACCCCCCAAGTGTTTGGCACGTCCATGTACACGGACTCGTCCCAGATTTGCTACGCGGCTATTCATGCTGGTTTGATGACATCCAGTGCTTCGGCCCTGCTCACGCTCACACTGGAGGCCAACACATTGTACGACTCGTTGGCTATTCGAACAGGGTCCACCGCCAACGGTGTCACGTCCGCCACGATGCCGTCCGCGCAGGCTGCCGCCCGACTCTTCTCCCTGGAGATAACCCCCTTGACCAGGCGATTCGTGCAGGTAATACTGCATGACGTCGTGCCTTAACTCGTTTCAACTGGTACAAACTAATGACACGTCGAACTAGACTGTTGCCGGGGCACCGGTGTCCCTCCTCGAATCCCCGCGCGGGTATCGAGACGGCGCCCCGCCACTGTTTGCGAAATTCCAAGGACCAACCGGCATCGACGTGTTTGAAACTCCATCAAGCACGAACCTCGTGATTGTTGCCGACACTACCAACCACCGGATTCGCGGACTCACGGCCGCATGTTCCAAGATCTGTGAGAACCAAGGCCAATGCATCAGTGCCGAAACGTGTGCGTGTGCGCCGGGGTGGCGCGGGGACGACTGCACCATCCCCGTCTGTACCCCGGGGCTATGCGGAGATCGACAGCTCTGCGTCGCGCCCGACACATGTGCGTGTGTTCCAGGCTACATGTCGTTTCCAGCATGCGATGTCCCTCTCTGCGTCCAAGCTTGTGTCCACGGCAGCTGCGGATTTCCCGATACGTGTGTGTGTGCGTCAGGCTGGTTTGATGCTAATTGCACCACGCCAGTGTGTAGTCAAACTTGCGGCAACTCTGGGAATTGCACTGGTCCGAATACGTGCACGTGTACACCAGAGTGGCAAGGCACGGACTGCCGCACCCCAGTGTGCCATCAAATATGCGCCAACGGCGGGGTCTGTGTTGCACCCAACACATGCCTGTGTCCGACCGGGTGGAGCGGCCACGATTGCGCCATCCCCGTGTGCATCCAGGGCTCGTTTGTCGCGCACCCCAGCGGGTACCAGTACGGCCTCTTCCGTCCGTTCAGTTGGGATGTGTACGCGCCGTGTGAATTCGACGCGTGGTGCCAGGCCACCATGGGCTTTGATTGCGCGAAACGGCCGTCGACGTTGCTGCAACCGAAGTGCAAGTTGCTGGAGCTCCGGGCGACAGCCCTGAGTCATTACTCGTACGCGGTGGAACACGCCATCGGGAGCACCCCTTTCCGGCGGTACTCCACAGCGACCCCGTACGGGCAAGACAGGGTCAACTTGACATATCCAGGCGCGCCAGTTCTCATCCCTGGGTTGTTCACGACACCGCCGTACACGGCCACAGTTGATCGCATTCTCGCGTCCGTGGAAAGGCGGCGCATGACACAGGGAGTATACGTGTGTGCCAACCAAGGCAACTGCACCGCGCCAGACATTTGCGTTTGTGCCCAAGGCTGGAGTGGATTTGACTGCCGTACCCCTGTATGCACTCAAGGTACTAAAGTCGTCCCTCTGCGCGATATCGAATTTTCAGCGTCACAATATGTAGGGTATTACACGCCGACACAACCGACGTTCGTGTCGGCCGAGCCACTGGAAAGCAAACACTTCAACCATCCGCCCTCAAATGGCAACCCAGCGTACCCCCAAACTGTGGAAACGCTGTCTTGGGATCATTACACTGTCGCAACCGTATCCCAAGGCAACACTCGGTTCTTGTCGCAGGGGTTTGAGGCCCAGGGGGGCTATGCGTGTTCGTCGCGCAGCCTCACGCAGTTTGAAAAACCCGCGACGTTGGATTCCCCGGCCCACTACTGGAACTTTGCCAATTATTTCTCGCAGTACATGAACGATTCCATGTACTGGCCGCCGCTCTACGCAAAGTCGCCGCCATTGTGGGACAACACCCAAGACGGATATCGCCGCGCCGGCATTTGGTCGTACCAGTCCCCTGCGCAGTGGCAAAAAGGAACGTGTTTGGTCGAGTTTGTCCGAACGTGTCCGCTTCCGTCGTCCCCCACTGTCTCCGTCGACCCCGACTCGACCTACCGCCCCATCGTGCGCTACTCGGCGGTGAATGCCTCGTCCATCCAGTCGTTCGACGGCTGCGTCGACTACGTCCGTCGTGGCTGCTTCAATAATGGCACGTGCGTCGCGCCAGACACATGTCTCTGTGCGACGGGGTGGACGGGCACCGACTGCTCCGTCCCCATTTGTGTTGTTCCTTGTGTCCATGGCGCCTGCACCTTGCCCAACCGATGCACGTGCGATTTGGGCTGGACGGGGGTCGTGTGCTCGGTGGCGATATGCGCGCAAGATTGCCGCAACGGCGGCCGCTGTGTCGCTCCAGTACGAAACTCTTTCATGCGGACGATGGTATGAGGATCGATCTACTGCTTGTAGGACACGTGTGAGTGCCCGACATGGGCTAGCGCGTGGCGGAACGGCCGGCGCAACGGCGGTACTCCCATCTTTCTCCTTCCCGACGGATCGCCCCAGTTGACGGGGTACTACTGCCTCGTGGTTTGAGTACATATCCATGTCCTAAACTGCATAACATGTAGATGGACGGGATACGACTGCAATACCCCCATCTGCACCCAAGCCCAGCGATTCCTCTTGAATGCTGTTCGAGACACCCCCACGTTTGTCGCGATGCGAGGTATATATACAGTATGTTTATTTGGTCGATGCATTTCGCCAGAGTTGTGCTTTTGATGATACTTTTCAACGGCTACGCTTTATGGCTTCGTTGTGTGTGGCGTTCAGGCGACTTGCACAAGACGCCATGCGTCCACTTACGCTGTCCGCAGTATGACATTGAGCTCACATCCAACGATGGTACGTCCTTCCAATCCGGATGCGCGCCGGGTATTCCGTACCCCAACCCCGTCTTTACCGGCCCGTCGACGCTGAACCAGGCCAACTGGGACGCGTACAACGACACGGCCACGACTGGGCGGCAGTCCGACGCGGCGCTTTGCAGGGTGCTGCGGTGGCAGCAAGGCGAGTTTTCCAATCGCGTCGTCCGTCTGAACCACCCGGGGGTCGCCCGGGGCGAAGGCGTGTACGAGTGCTACAACAAGGGCTCGTGTGTCCGGCCAGACGTGTGCAGCTGTGCGGATGGGTACACGGGTTTTGACTGCCAACTGCCGCTGTGCCGGTACACGACGCCTGCGGGGGATGTGACGGGGTGTCAGCACCACGGCATTTGCATCTCCAAAGACACGTGCGAGTGCATTCAAACCCAGTCGGTGCTGTATCAGAAGTACCCGTTGGCGCCTCGAGGCAACACGGGATGGGCTGGGTCCAGTTGCTCCATGGGTTCGTACAAACAGAGGTCGTTGCTCCGAAACTGACTATAGTACGTAGCCATTTGTGTCCAAGGGTTCTACGACGCGCAATGCCATGGCCAAGCCCCCGTGGGCCACGAAGGCTGCTATCGCTGCGCCAACGGTGGCATGTGTGTGGCGCCGGATCTGTGTCAATGCGCCGATGGCTGGACCGGCTACGACTGCAACCAGCCCGTGTGCAAAGTCAAAGTCACGCCGGAGATCCGTGCCCAGCTGTTTACCGTGGATGAAACCAAGGTCGACGACATGCATGCTCGTTCCCAACTTCAATCATGTCACTTGTTATTACTGTATGTAGGTTCTGGCCTTTGAGAACGACCCGTGCGGCACCCAAGGGGGTCGGTGGGGGAAAGAAGTGGTCAATGGCGCTGAGATGGGCCAAGGCAATTGCACGTTGCCGTACCTGTGTACGTGTTTGTGTCGAGTCCGGTACGACTACGCCGAATGCAAAAAATCTGGCGAGTTCTGCTTGAAACCATGGTACGATGTGTTTGGCCGTGCGATTCCTCCGGGGTACATCTTCGGCACCAAGCATTGCTCGAGTGGCTTCCAAGGACTGGAGGATAGCAAAGGACGATTCCAATCGTGCCATCTGCAGATCTACGAGCCGACGGGTTTTCAGCGGTACACGGCATCATTTGTGGCGTTCATGACCATCGCGTGCATACTGTTCATGGTGTCATTCTACTGCATTCGAAGAAACCTCAAGCGGCGCAATCTGCGCCTCAAGGCCGAACGGCGCCGGTCGAGGCGAGAATCCGAGGAAAACCCGGTCAACCCAGAATTCGCATTTGGGCATCAATAACAACAAACATTCTGCTTGACGGCGATTGGGCAGTCGATTTGTGACAAGTACGATATTGATACCAATGGTATCAATATTAATATAATCCATACTATTGATTTTAGTAGGAGTGTGCCATATTATTAATCGTGTTGTTGAAACCGCCAAGAAAAGGCAGGGCGACCAAGCAGACAGAGAGAGCGACCAAGCAGAGAGAGAGAGCGACCAAGCAAGCGAGCGACGCCATCATCACACTTCTGAAGTTGAAATGCTATCGGCGTCCCTCGGCGCGAAATCCATCTTGCGCCTCCTGCCGTTCGTTGATGTCACGATACCTCAAGGTTGTGACGAACCTGTCGTTGACGCCACGCATGCCAAGAAGAAGCAGCTGTCGTTTGCCGATGAACATGGCATTGCCTTGGTATATGCATGTCGCCGTGTCATGCAGTTGTACTACATGGCCAACTAAAGTGTTTGACGGCTTAGGTACAACGACACGTGTTTGATGTTTCGCACCCATGGAAGGACGCGTCCAGTTCCCTGCACTCTAGACTTTGAGGTCGCCCCACCACCACCACCTCCACACCCATCGCCATGGTGTCCTCAACCCCATAAACACCACTGCTTGGCACATTCGATCCACTTAAGTTAATGATATTTCTTCCTTGTCGCCTTCTTCTCATGTCGATCGGGGAGCCCAACGTGGTACTCGTTCAACGACAACTTCTGGGTCAGAATGCATCGGAGGAGCAATTCCGGGGTGTAGCATTGCGTACGATCGACTCGTTTGAGGATCTTTTGAATCGACGGCGCCGCCGCCGCTTCCACGGACGTGATCACTATAGTGTCTGGTCCAACGTCCGCGGCTGCCTGCATCTAGCCACCGATCATGAAACCAACCCCAAGCTTGTGGTTTATCGTCCATATATCATCTTACCTGGCCACCTGCACACACAATGATGCGCTCGAGGTCCTGCGGCGGCGGAAGTACCGTCTTGTGGCGGGTAACGAAGAACGCTCGGCCGGCCAGCAGCCTCTGGCGTTGGACCCGCGAGTGGTCGTACATGGTGGCCTGCAACGAACACCCCCACCGCGCCTCTTTGGCCGGATCGGACAGGCAAAACGGCACTTCGGGGGCCGCGCGGCCCAGCTTGGCCGACGCATGGAGCCACTCTTCGTCCAAAATGTGATCGCAGCTGGAAATACCGCAGAGGATCTTGACCGTGCGCTTGAGCACCCCCGACGGCGCGACGATGTGCGTGGCGCGGCCTACGTCGTCCTCATACTCGGCGTGGCGGATCGCTGCAATCTATGTACGTACCTCAACAGCGTCATGCATTATTATATCCCATGCACAATATATATATGGACAGCTTCTCATTGTACATACCTTGGAGAACAAGCTGGTGGGATCATCAAACCCTGACAAGGCAATGCGAATGCTCGTGGCGTCGTCGTCGTCCGACGGTTTCGATGCAAATGGGACGTCGCGCAGGAATTGGAGAGCGCCGCCTTCCATCTCTTGCGTCGATGGCGGCAACTCCGACGGAACCCCATCGGACAAGTCGGTTGCGTTGGACGAGGTGGCGACTTTGGCAGTGTGTTGCAGGCCCAGTGCAGTACAAGCATTGGTGGGTGACTTGGTTGTGCGTCGGCTAGTCTTCTTATGTGGTTTCGACGGGCGCCGTGTCGCAGGTACATGGGATATGGTGCCTTCTACTTCTGCAGCAGCGAATGGCGGTGCAGGTACTTCAGGTGTGATCACACTGGAAGCAATGGCCGTATGATGTCGAGTAGCAAGGCACGGAATAGCCTTGCCGCCTTCCTTATCTTGCGGAATCGAAACCTGCGACGTCGTGTCGTCCACCGAGTCGCAGGCAAACGCTATCGCACGCTTCGACGGCGGCGAAGCCTCTTGGGCTAAACAATTCACGAGTCGACTCTTGTGGTCGACAGCGTCGGGGGTTTCCGCACAAATAGATGTATCATCCACTCCGCCACTCAACCTCTCGTCCCCCTGCCGAGTTGGCGACGGCGAGTGGATCTGCGCAAACGACCGCTTCCGGGGGTTCTTGGCGCACAACATCGAGTCCAAGCTTGCACTGTCACCATCATCATCACCGCTTTCAATTTCAGTGTCGGACGTGGGCAATCGGTCCATGTCGTCGATCTCAAGCATGCGAGCAGCTGGCTTCAAGCCAGTCGTTTCAGGCACTGGTGTTGGCTTGTTAGCTTGGTCATTGCTCGTGATTTCACTTGTGGACTTTGATTCATGCTTTCCACCTTCCGACGACGTAGCCATGGTCGTGTGGGATGATGTGACCATGGATGAAGGATGGGAGGGCGAGTAATACAAGTCTTGGCTTTCGTCTGACGCACCGACGACGTCCGCTTTCAGTTGCTGGAGCAGCTCCACCCATTCCTGTCGAACCGACGGGTCCACGGGAGCGAGAAGGAGCCGCCGCTGCGACATGGACGGTTGGCCGTCGTCGCCGCCGTCATCTGGCGTGATTTCCACTTCAAATGGAGAAGCAGCGTGCACATGCAAGACGGCAGCGGCGGACGACGACGACGGCGTGTCGTGCACTGTAACGTGCTCGCCCAGAATGTACCCGCCAAACTCACACGTCGAGAGCGACGTGATCCGGCCGTAGAGAACCATGTCCCGCATCAAGTACACCTGATGCAAACGCGGCGGCACGGCGGCGGACGGTGCCGACAGATCCATCAACCACATCGCAGCAGACGCGACGAGGTCGTGGTTGGCCGTGTCGGTGTCGGCTACGAGCCACGACTTGGGAAATTGCTGCATCGACGCCAGCAACGCGTGCAGATCGAAAGAAAAGACCGACTGGAATCGGGCGGTAAAGCACGAGGCCAGGGAAACCAGCCATGCGCGACAGGCATCCGTCGAAGCAAAGGTGACGTGGCACGCGGTGGTGGCGCCGAGGACGACGCACATCGCAGAGTCTGTAGCGTGTACGATCGAGATGGGAGACGTGTCCGCGAGAAGGGTGAGCAGAATGGAGCCTTCATGAACACTCTGAGCGACCAACACACCTTCGAAGAGAAACATGGTGGCATCTACGAACTGGCCCTGCGCGTTGGCGACTTGGACAGGTGCCGCCACATCCACGAGAACTCGATTCGTCCACTCGACATGAGGCACTTTGTTCTCGATGTCCAGACGCTGAACAAGGCGAAGATGCATGGACTCAAACGCTTGATGCATCCCGCTGTCCAACAAAGCAAGCGCTGCTGACACTGCGGCGACGTCGGAGGAAATGGAGTGCAGTCCATGAAGACATCGCGTGCATGCGTCCAAGGCTGTCAAGGGACTCTTCAATACATCCACAAGATCGGACGGAGTCGTGTGCTGGGCTGTGGCCCGCGCTGCTGTCTGGAATTGCATGGCATATGCTTGGTGGATGGCAGCGATGTGCGGAACGGCTTCAACGAGGATCGTTAAGACACGGTGAGGTCGCAGCGTGGGGTCCACGCTGCGCACGAAACGTATCCTGCGCAGAAGGGATCGATGGGTTTCGAGTAGTAGCGGGAAGAACGACCAGCACGCCAAGTACACGCCTTCCACGAGCTCGTTCGATGTGGGACTGGACATTGCCTTGTGCAGGCGCGTTTCTTCACGGAACGCTCGGTTGCATGCGAGTTCCAAACCCTTCACGACAGCTTCCTCGCGGATCTCCAGGGCGTCAACATGCTGTAATACTGACCTTGTATCCTCATGCGAGGCGGTGGGCGTCGCGGGCATGCGGAAATTTGCCGCCGAAGCGCAAGATTTGACAGTGAAGTAAAACGCAAGGCAACCGTATTTCAAACTAAATTCGGCCTATTTTCATCGAAATGAGTTTTCATTCAGGAAAGGTCCTAGTCCAACAATTTCAACAAATATGACAACCACTACGCCGCCAGCGCCACCGGCGGCGATCCAGTTCATCGTTCGCAAGGGCAAGTGGTCATTTTGTTGCGCCATTCAAAGCGACGCACAAGCGCTAGCCGACCTAGCCAGTCATGCCTTTGTCTCACAGCTCACGTACATATCACTACTATCCGCACATCCTATTGTTGATGTGTCGAGTAGGTCGGGCGACATCCAAGTAACCAAGCGAGTGAGTCTAAGCGAGCTACAAGGGATCGTCGCAACGTCCGTGTCCAATGTATACAAGTCACTCGAAGGTCGACCGACCACTGCCTCACGCGTGCGTTATTTCATGTAGATTCCTGAGTTCTTTGTCTCTCCCGCTCCTGGTGCAACGCTGGAAGATGCCGCGGGGTTCGCCCAATTCCGCCACTACCTTGCCAGTCATGACAGGGTACACGACCTGTAGAATCCGCCCCTTCTCACGCTCTCTTGTGTAGGCGGGCGTGGCGACTCTGACCGGCGACTTTTGGCTCATCTTCCTTCCAGACGTCGACGACCGCCGACTCAAGTGCCTAGTCGTTCAGCGCGCATCCTCTCCACCCCCATCAACGGACCCTCCTCCGTCCTTGACGTCGCCAGGAGTAGAGACATCGCCCCCCCAACTCGAATCCCCTTCGTCCGCTACTTGTACTAGCCACGATGAAACAACAGAGCCCACAGGCGAAGTCAGCACCGACAGTCTGAAAGAGGAAGTTGGCGCTGTGTCTGTCTTAACCGATGCAAGTCTCGTTGACGAGGGTACGCCGCCCCAGGAGGACAAGAGCAACCCCGCCGCACCTTCACCCCAAGCCATCGACACGACCGAGTGGCACGACCTGCTGTACGTAATCCTGTGTTGATCCTGTCACATCCTTGGATGATCCTGGCGGTGGATTCACTTGATTTGCATGACCATTCTCTTGCGTAGCCGCATCCACCACAGCTTTCACGCCGCGCTGTACATCATCCACGGCCGAAGGGTCGACATCAAGATGCCACGGCCATCAAAGAATCGCAAACGTGTTAAGCTCCGCTAACGTTTTCCTCGTTGGATGGTTGGTTGTTGCTGGCTACTGGTATGCTCCACGACGACATGCGTCGTCGTCAAGTCGAGGCTCTGCTGCAAAACCCCAGACAAAACCAGCTCCGTCGTGTACTTGGTGGCGTTCGCCAGCGGTCCGAGTTGCTTTTGCACCGACTTCACCGCCAGTGCCTCGGCAGATGCAATCACAATCACATTGTCCACTGGTTTGGTCGACGTCGAGAGTACCTACGTACAAACAACTCCCATGTGTCCATACCTTCCTTCCTTCCGCAGCAACAGCAGCAGCATGAACGACGTACCTCTCCCCCGGCGCACTCGATGATCTTGGCCAGATCGGATGGCGCCGGCAAGATGCTCTTGTGCCGCACAATGTAAAACACGCGACCGCGGAGCAGCAGGTGTCTGTTCGTGTGGTCGTACATCGTGGCCTTCAACTCAAACGACCATTGGGCTTGCTTGGCCAGGTCCAGCAGGCAGTAGGGCACTTCTGGCGCGGGTCGGCCCAGCTTGGCGGACGCCGCCAGCCACTTCTCGTCCACAATGTGCAGGCACGTTGAGATGCCACAGAGCATCTTGACCGTCCGTTTCAGTTGGTTCGAAGGCGCCACCAAGTGCGTGCCCCGTGTCACATCTTGCTCAAACGCAGCTCCTTGAATCGCGTGGATCTAGAAGTCCCAATGAAGCAATAATTGAGGGGGATTCACAGGAGGACCAACGGACCTACCTGGTGCATGAGGGGAGCGGGGTCCAACCCCGTAAGCACAATGCGTACGCCACTGATCGATGGCGGCGGATCCTTGTTGGCTTCGAGAGAGGTTGCCGTGTCTAAGCAGGGAATGGAGGATGACAATGTGGCAGCTCGTCTCGATTTGCCGGCCCGCGCCCGACCCACAGTTGACGGCGCACCCGTTTGGACTTGGCGGCGGCGCCGGCGTGGTGGGGATGGGACGTGGGGCTCGTGGTCTGCTGTGGAGGATGGCGATGCATTTCGCTTGTTGCGTCGTCGTGACACGACGATGTCGTTGGAAATGGGTGGTGGTGGTGGAAATGGATCTGAGGGTTCTGTGATGGGTGGCTGTGGTGGCTCCGTGAGATGGGAATGTTCAAGGCGTAGGCGCTTTCGGGGTGACGGGCTGCGGACCGGCTTTAAAGTCGTCATGGTTGTATTGTAGACGTTGTCGAAATAGCGCTCGATGTGGACAGGAGTGTCGACTGCATGTGTGACGACGTATGTGGGGATGTCGTTGTCTTCCAATTCGGTATCATCGTCGGCAGTGTCTGTCGACGTAGATAATGCAACGGGGTGTTCAGGAACATGTGCCGAAGCTTCCGTCGTCGAGGCAGCATTCGGGATCGCCCCATCCACAGGGCCATCAAACGTCGGATGTGGCTGATCCAAGGTCGAGTCGCCGATTGTCCATAGATCTTCCGATTCGTTGGAGCTGTCTCCATCTCCAACGTAATTCTCGTGAGGCACCAACGGCAGCTCCACTTCGGCCAACTGCATTTGATCTACGTCGTGAGAGCACATGAGCATCGCCATGACATGGAATCGTAAGGTGATCGAGTACTTTTATTCGGCTGATGTCCTGGAGAGCCCACTTCCTGCGATATGACGTTTGAACAGAAGAGGATCTGCGTCTCATCTTCGTCATACGTACAAAGCGGCAACGCTCTAGGTGGACTCGCCACTTGCAGGGGAGGAACTTGTTCTGCAAAGTGTTTCTTCCACTGGCTTGGGGTGTTCTGAGACCCGGCGTCCGTCCCTGCAACCGTGTCGGCAAGAGTATCATCGCCATCGTCATCGTTGTCCATTCTGTTGCAATCAAAATTCCAAACTAAACTTGGTCATAATAGTTCAAGTTGTTTTTGCGTATATTTATTTATTTATAGACGTATTTTCCCAAATCCAGAATTTCTGAAACCGTTTCGTCCGAGATCGTTACACCAACCTCCATGTACCAGTTACACTTGCAACGAAGGACAAAAACATGAAGATATCCGAGTGGCGCATCGTCTGGCTGAAGATGCCAAGGTACTGTACGACTCCCCATTCGTCTCATAACCTCAGCAGACCCAGCTGGAGACTCGGGATGACTCTCAAAGTTCCACACCAGTCACCACCCACGAGTTTGCCATCGCATGCAGGCGGTACAAGCATGCTGTGACTAACGTTACTTACAGTTAGTTGCGTTTCGAACGCTAGTAATGAGTACTACATAGTACGTACTACTTAACCTGTTGTCGAGTGCCCTCACCAACGACCTGTGGTGGCCGTCTCATACTTCGCCGACATAGTCATCGCCGAATTGACCCCCACGGCGCTGGATGGTTCAACGGCGCTCAGTCAGGAGTTCGATTTGTTCAGCACGGGGCCTCTCAAAGACTATGCTGACCCATCCACTATTTTAGCTGTGTCCCCCATCGGTACGCACGATCAATTTACTTCGAGCTGCAGAAGGCCCCCAATACCTACGTACTCAATATTTTCTTGGGTTGACTGGGCTCAAACGTGGAAAGTGGCGCACACCACCGACAGGCAGACACGGTGCAACGTTCGTATGTGGTTGCTTGTCGACCTAAAACAGACAAGTCGGCCTTCGCCGTCAAGTTGCGTTTGATCTTACAACGTAGACACTGACCCAATATGCACGTGGGAAAACGCCCATGCTATTAACGAAGCAGCTCCATCGGGAACCTACCTACCAACACAGCAATCAACTCGTGTGCCCATCGGGATCAAGGTCGATGGCACAACCATATCATTCTTTGGGCGGGGGTGTATACGATGGCGATGATATTTGGCGTTAAACCATCGAAACTGCACGACATTCCGCACCCTCGCCGACCAGCCAGCCACGTTGCTCAGGACTGTCCCATCTAGCCCTTTGCGTTGAAGTTCATCCTGGTGATCCTTCCGTAGTGGGGCAGCATATATACTATTGCAGGGTGGTTCGATTGTACTAGCCCCCCTTATTACAGGAGGTGAAGGAACAACCAAGTGATGTTATGCGATAGGTTGGTGTCAAAATAGTCAGTCACTAACGTTACTTCCTAAACGGTAAATGCAACAACCAACACCACGTTATATTATTATTATTACCGTACACACTAATCCAACGTTGCGTTGAAAAGGAGTACTTCTTCAAACATGGGGTACGCCACATCGGACGCTTTGCGATTGTATAGCAACGCTGTCCTTTCAACCAACGAGGTAGCGAATCGATGGTCGTTGCGCCTGGCTTCGTTCACGAATACATGCGACAGAGCCTGTGAAGTTACGATGGCGTTGTACGTGTGGTCCACAGCCTCTTGGCCAAACTCGTACGCGTTTCGTTCTGGGTGGAATTGCACCCCGAAGAACGGAAACTCGACCGCTTCAACCGCAGCCACAAACTCGCGACCTTGTCGGTCCACCGAAGTCGCCAGCGGCTACTTTCATGCAAGTCATGGGATTGTCATTGATACACACATCACTTACGCGAAAGAACGACGCGAGCGATGGTGTCGCATACAAGTGATCGACCAGCATGCCGAGCGTGTCGACGTAGTCTGCAATCGGTTGACCTGCCATGACATCGAATACGGCGCTAAACCCAAACAGCCTACTGCTGCTTCTTGACCCATGAATGAATTCCAGCGTGGAGCTCATCTTGTCGGCGTCTAGATCGTCCAAGAGGGTCGTGGTTGGGGATTCTAGCTGGAACAACCATTGCATCCCCAAGCCAGTGCCCCACAACGGAAAGTGCGTGCCATTCCGATTCAATTCCTTGGCGTGGCGGTAGATGAATGCCGCCACTCGGTTGGGATCGGCGTCTCCGCTTGGAAAGAGAACCCCATTCACAGAGCCAAGGAGATCGGCAATGGTGTCGTTGGATGCGTTGAATGGGATGCGCACGGCTCGTCCGCCGGCGCTCTCCACCCACTTGACATACGACGACGCAATGAATTCATATTCAGGATGCGTCGTCGACGGCTGCGAAAGGATGCCGACTATGGGGTTGGCCGTGATCAACCGATGGAAGGACGGAACGCCGGGCTGGCCTGGCGACGCCGGGAGTGGGAGGAACCGTACCGCAATACAGATCACAACCACAGAGACTACACTCAAGCCAACGAGAAGGCACTTGACTCCGTAATGACCCTCGCGGACCGGGGGTTTGCGTGATGGCGTCCGTGGCGGCTGTGCGACCACGAGGTGCTTTCTTTCGTCAGTCATAGGTCCGACTTCGGATATTTTACGACCAAGGGGCAGGTAGCTATTTTGACGAAATAGCTGACCTGTCAATTGAGCACTTGTGATTTATTTTGATTGGACAATCCCACGACAAAAGTGCATAACGTTACTACTTACATATTAATACTACGTAGTAGTACTCGGAGTATTAATACTCCGGTACGGTACAGTAGTACAGTATACTATTTAGTACAGTAATATTGGAAATCGCAACGATGTGAGTAGATCAGCAAACCTTCGCAGAAAGGGAGTGTGGCTGTACAAAGACCCCTTTTTAAGACTGTGGCAAGCAAAAGTTTTCACTTCGCTATTACACTCATGTTCAGGCGAAGGTTTGATTTTTTCACGAAGGTTTGCTGATATAACTCACATCGTGGCTTTTACCCTAACGTTAGCAAAAGGTGAACTTCAACGTCGTAAGGTACTGTGATTTCGCAATCACAAGGGCACAGTAAGTAATTAACAGTAAGTATGACCATGCCATGCAGCTTATTCCTTGCTGCTAGAGAATTAACAGTGAAATAACCCAAACCTGAACCAGCCATCTCGCCGTGTTGTCGTTGCTTGGCGACTCATTTTAAAGGACAACAGGGTGGTGATGACGCATAAAAGTCACAGAGCACTATAAATCTCACAGTCTATCGACTTCAACTTGGCTCTCCATCACGGAACGCAGCGCCAACCATTAGTTTTATCTTTCCCGAACTGTTCTGTGTTTGTCATCTTCTCATGTGGACTTTCCTACATTGCCCTTACTATTTCAATACCTTAAATTCGGTTCGACATGCGGCTACCGTATATAACGATGTAAAATACCTTAAAACCTTGTCCTTAATCCCCCAAATCCTTGGGTTAATCCCATTGTCAACGGCGAATGTTCCTTCGGTTGAGCCCTCACCTCAAATAATTCGACCAATCAGAATCGAGAATTAAGATTTCCGCTCGTTGATGCGACAGGTCGGCGCGATGCCATTGGTGGATTCCAACGTGGGTTGCGAACCAACAACCGGAGTGCAAGTTGTGCTCAACCCGCACACATCGGCACTTCTCAACTCACGGCATCGACGGGATGGCAAATGGCGGCAGCATCGAGGGGTACCTAATCAAGCTCGACGACGAATATGGCAGCATCGTGTACTGCATCCTCGAAGAAGGCACGCTGCAATACTACAACGGGAAGGGCGGCGTGCTGCTAGGCGAGCTTCAACTCTCGGGGAACAAGGTCAACGCGAATCTCATTCGCAACGACTCGTCGTCGCTGCCAAATCGGTTTGTTATTTCGAGCCGCAAACGAAGCACCGAAGCCAAGAAGGAGGCGATGACCAAAGTGTTTACGCCGGAACTCGAGCATGACCAACGACTGCTCTTTGCTGCCTCCACGCCCGAAACCCAAGAGGAGTGGGCCACGGTCGTCCTCAACTGGAACAAGCACTGTTGGGACGAGACGTCCTCCATCTTCAGCTACAAGGACGAATCCCACGCGCTCCGCCAGTTGCTGCGATCCCACAATATCAAGGAAAAGCCACGGAAAATCAACCAACCTGGCAGTGGCCATGCTGTTCCAGTGCGATAGCAACCTGCGAGTCTGCCCTTGCAGTTTTAAATTAAAAGAGTCGTTTCGTCTTGAGATTGCTTTTACATTCTTACTGTATCGCATTTGTCCAACGACTCGGATATTATGGAACAAACCTCGTCGCCGTTCCATGGAAGACAAGCCCATGAGGATATTCGAATGCTCGATTCGAACGTTGCTCTCTTCTTTCGACATGGAACGTACAGATGTGCCAACAACTTGGCGTTTGTCACTCGTTCGTTCGATATGCTACAGTACTGTAAACCCCGCGTGGGACCTGAACATTAAGAGATTAAAACGACGAGGCCACAAGATACTTGAAAGTGTATATATACACTTTTTGCAGCTTGCTGGACCCAAATTGCACTCCCCCACTGAACGTTTTGCAGTAACTTTAGCTTACAGTACATATAGTTGCATTATAGGGCTGGAGTTGGTACGTAGTACAGTGGTGTATATTGCGATATATGTACAGTGTAAACCACCACCATAAGTGCATCCTTGTCGTTGTTCATCTCTTTTGATGGGTTGGTGACTGTTCTCTCGCATTCACGCATGTTACATCTATCTACACAGATAGCAAAGGTCGTCGCTTGAACATTTCTACTACTGTACCTCCTCCTACTGCTGCATCAACTGGTTGGCTTCGTGGCGCAGCTTGTCGAGCACGTCCATCGCTTTTTGGAACTCGACCATGTCCGCCTTGGCCACACATTCGGCCACTCGTTGGGCCGCCAGCGCCAATCGGTCCTCTAAACTCATCGAACTTTCAGACATGGCGCGGGACTGACTGCGCACAATGCCGGGGGGTCGGATGGGGGACTTTTTTGGTTTGCTCCAGCTTTGGGGGGCAAAGCCAGGGGGCGCCGAGGCCAAGTCGTCCGGCAGCAAGCTCATCATGCCCTACATAGACACATACACCATCAATCCCCTGAAAAGGATTCCCGCTTCGTGGTATTAATACCAGGGAGTTCTGAATGATTTCATCCTTCACGCGGGTCTTGTCTTCGCTGCTCAAGCTGCCGCTGCGGGCCAACTGCGCCACCTTTCGCAACTTGGCGCCGTTCGGGCTCATCATGGGCAGCCCCGCTTCATCATTGTCGCTGTCGTCGTCCATCGGGGGCGGCGGCGGCGGAATCGACAGCTTCGGACCGCCGCGGTGGTTGAAATACGGAACAAAATCGTCCGATCCTTTCATGTCGTCTAGATCCGCCAACCCCATTAGCCTCGCAAACACACTATAAGGAGTACATACCCAGATCCGAGGTCGAATACCTCTCCTGGCCATAGTACTCGTCCCCGCTTCCTTGCAAGAGCAACTCACGCTCGTCCGCCGACATGTGGCGTACGTCGTCACCGTTCAACTCCAGCAACGCCAAGTCCCGCGCCACGTCCAGGCGGCTTTTGCTACGCCGGCGGAATCGAAACATTTGGGCAGCATTGCCAAAGCTGCCTCGGCGAGCCAACTGCGGCTGCGTTAGCTCCTTGCTAGATTGCCGAACAAGGGGGGCTGCGGCGTTCAATTCCGCGGCCGCGGCGGCCGCCGCCGCCGACGTCCCCGAGATGCCTCGATGCAGCGGCTTCCGAGGGGGACTCGGGGCGCCGTTGGGACCTTTGGCCTGGGGGTATGCTTGGGCAAACTGGTGGAAGGGAGTTTCCGGTACAGACACGATTTGCTTCCTTCCCGACGGTTGCTGGGGGGTATGTAGCACCGACTCGGCCACTTGCCACGGCACGGTCATAGACGGCCGACGCGTGAGTCCTGGGGGCGGCGGGGGGAAGCTGCTGGGCACCTGTTGGTCATAGTCGTCGGCGGCAGGCGCGGCATAAAAGCCCGACTGGGGCTGGTACAAGGACAGCGTCGGCCGCGAGTCGTGCAGGGTTTTGGTCCGCATGGGGGGCGGTGACCAGGACGGGAGGGCCGTGGGGGCGTAGAAGGCCCCGGTGTCGTCGACGGGGGGCGGCGGGGGGAACGACTCGGCTTCGAAGTGAATCCCCTGGCGACCCTACACATACATGATGTATTTGTCTATAGAGTAGGTGTGTAAGTGGTTGGTTTTTTCGAACCAAAGATGGCGTGGGGTCGGGGATGGCGTCGTAGGGATGGCGCTGGCTGTTGCCGAGATGCCGCGGGGAAAACGACTGAATCGGCTGCTCGTGCTGTTGCTGGTGTGTGGTGCGAGGTGGGATAAAGTCTTGCATGTACCCATGGATGTCGATCGACTGCGCGCGATGGCGCGAGTCTGCGCTCACCGCCGCGGCTCGAGTCGTGGCCTGCCCAGGCTTGGATGATCCGGACAAGTGAACGACTTTAGGAGACTGTTGACTAGTCGGAGGAGGATGATCGGTGGTGAACGACCGCCCACCGAGTCGCTTGGGCGTGGTTCCTGGCGACGACGTAGGAGAATTCACGCGCGAATAGTACTGCTGGAGCATGGACTTGTAGTCGCTGGACCTTGCGGGGTTAATCGCGCTAGGTGCGGCAGTTGGCGTGGATGGCAAAGGATGTTGCTGCTGCTGATGGGTTGGCGTGTGCTGCGACGCCAAGCGCAATGTCGTCAGTTGTTTCAGTTCCTAAGAGGTCGTTAGTCGCTCCTTAGCAATCGGCTGGACAAGTACCTGCACAGACATGCCCGTCTTGGGTGTAAACGCAGCGGGTGGCGGCGGGACGACGCGCTGTGGCGTTCCCAGTGGGACGCTGATTGTTGGTCGTGCCTTGGGCGTCAAGACCTCTACGTGGATGGGAGCCGTGGCCGCTGCCGCAGCGATTGCGGAATCTTGCATGCGCTTTTGCGTCAAGCGTTTCAAGTCCTGGCCCCACGTTGGTGACCACATTCATGTCGACTGTATGGTCGTTACCTCGACTGTCATGCCACTCTTAATGCCTGCATTCGGTGCTGCGTTGGGTATATGATGACCGCTTCCTCCTCGTGCGGGCCGCAGATTCTGGCTGCTGTGCTTGCGGCCGCCGCCTCTGCTGCTGTCCCCCATCGCCGCACCGCTCCTCAAAGTGGCGTGGCCGAAAATATTTTCAGGGGTTTCAAGAGGATTGTTTCATAACAAAATTCAATTCGACAGAGTTATGTCCAAGGGTCCAAAATAATATAATAACACCCTCCGATTTCAAGTGTAAATCACATAGGGAAATTAAAACTCTATTATATTTTCGACGTAACGTTAGAATTCAATTGTTAGTGGAGGGATAGGTCCACGAGACGTTTTATTCGAAAAACGTGATTTGTCTACCACATTTTTAGGCTTGGCCACACGTTTTGACGCCAATCTTTTTCGGATACTAAAGAATTATACGGAATATCCGGTTGCGTTGCAATATCAATCACAACTGCAGCATGGCAACCCAACCGCCACTGCCACCACCTCCGCTGCCGCCACTACCGCTGGACCTCGTGCAGAACACAGAGTTTCCGCTAGTTCCACCAGATGAATCCAGTTCTTCGCAGGCCTTGGCGGCAATGCTTACATCCATTGGACGCCCTGCAGTCGTCGTGGGTGTGATCGGCGATCACGTTGACGCGGCAACTCAATTTGCCAACCGCCTTGTCGGGCATCAGGCATTTACGACGTTCTCCACGGCAGTAACCTCCATCAGAGTCCGAATGTTTTACGACGAGTCGCGGAACATGATCCTCCTCCTCGGTACTCACGCACCACCACCCGATTCTACGTGGTCCACGGCGTCGTCAGTTCACGAGGCGTCCGTGCGGTCCCGCCGCAATCACATGCAAATGCAATTGCTTCTGTACTCTAGCTCCCACGTACTTTTTGTCGTCCACGACCACGCGCGGGTGAGCACATCGCAGACGCAGCATTTCCGCTCGCTTTCCTCTGCCAAGCACCGCCTGGTCCATCTCCTCAAACAACCAAAGTCGTCCAAAGCTTCCGCCGCGTTTCCCTTGGCTCCAGGTCGATCCGTGCCCGTCACATCCTTTGTCTTCCCCGTGGACACTGGTCGTAAACTGTCTCGGCCACAACTGGCCACGTTTTGCAAAGCTATGGAGTCCCGTCTCCAGGTCCTCCTCAAACCCCTCCGCGGCGGCACCGTCGCCACTGTCCGCGCCAAAGACGCCTCGAATAACAACAAGGAGCGGCGTCTCTTCGTCATGGACCCCTCCCATGTGGTGGTGGCGGTGCCACGGAAGCTTGCGACGGCAGACGGCGACCTCCTCGCTCGCATGGCGGCGGTCCTCGACAGCGTGAGCGTCAAGTCTCCGCCGTGCCCCCTCGACTTGAAGCACATGCTCAAGCCACTAGACGACGAAGATACGATTGGCATGCCCCACGCCATTCAATTTGCAACCAAATGGGTCGACCACATCCTGCACGACAGTATGAATTGTGCTTTCCATGTCGAATGCACATACTGATGATAGTGTGGTTGACCTAGCTGTGGCCATCAAAGAACTCCTTCCCGTGGGCCAATGGATCCGTCAATTCCAAGCGCTGGCCACTCTAGTCGTGGCCGACAACGCCATGTTGTTTTCCGCCCCAACAGCCCCGTCATCACACTTGACCAACCCCCCAAACGACGACGACTTTGTTGTTGTGCATGGCGAAGTCCCATATGACAGCGCGATGCAAGCGTTGGACGTGTTTGGGGCCTTTGCCGAGGATCAATGCGCCCGGGTACTGGATTCCTCGTCCAAGTAGTTTGTTGGTCATGCTTCGACACCAACTAGGAATTGGCTGCCGCCATCAAGCGATACAAGCTTGAAAAACCAGACAAAATCAATCGAAGCCTGCATGACGCTCGAGTGCAGCGCACGGTCGACGCGTTCCACCGACGCCTGGGCCCGTCCAACCCGTTTCTTGCGGTATATATATATATATATATGTCCACTCGTATATATGTATATCTCTTGTATTTTCATGTATATGGCGTATGTACGGTAGAAATACAGTCGAGCCCTCGTAGACGCTTGCAACGCAATATGGCACCACTGACGTACTGCTACTAACGTTAGTACAATTGTTGGTGCAAGAAAGTCTCACCAGATTGCTGTCCAACTAACTGTTAACTATTTTATGCGTCCTACTAGTAATACTATAACAGCCTGATCCTTTATACATTGATTTGTGCAGGTGAAAGATGCAGAATAGTGTGGGCATGATTGCATTAATCAAAGCGACAGCGCTGGGATGTGGTGCAGATTGCAGGTACATCGAAGAGGGTTCTGTCCTGCGGACCGAGCGTAAAGTTGGCGAAGACCATGGATATCATCTTCCCAAACGTTATGCGCCGCCCGGGGGGGGACTTGGGGATGTAATCCCAGCGCAATGGCAGGCCGTCCGCATTGAGCCAGAACGTGCTCGCTTGTTCGGGGTCCACCCTGTCACAGAAGGATACAGACATGAGGCGCGTGGTGAACATGCAATAATCGAACGTGGAGGACAAGGTTACCACAAGGTCGCCATGGTCGTGTCGAACGTGGCGTTGCCAACGGCGCGGTAGTTGTAAAACGACTTCGGCCGCAGAAGGATCTCGTCGCCCGAATCCATGAAGCGGCAGCATTCGCCATTGCTTCGAATCAAAAACGCGTTGGCATCCACCGACACGATCTTCCCCGTGACTCCGCGGCCAAATAAGTTGGTGTGGTCGCTTCGGAACGACCGGCCGTCCCCTGATACATAGGCAAGACCATCGTCGTCTGCGGAGAGCGTGTAGTGGTGGAATGAGCAGTCAAGAGGAAATGTGACGTGGTCATAGGCGTCAAGCTGCGTCGTGAGATCGTTAATGAAGGATGACTGCGCAAGCGTTGCAACGTTGACGAGTGCCGACGCGGCTCCCCAGTGCACGCCACCAACGAGGCAGATAACGACGAGACAAATGGCAATGGAAATCATGCCGTGTAAGGCATGGGGTCGGTTTGTGATGATGGTTCGGTGGTGTTGTGGGTCGGCGGCCTCTGGTTCGCTATGGGGCAGGAGCCGCTGGGTCTCCTCCATGGTGGCCGGCGGCATGGTGCGCAAGGAGATCATTGCAACCAGCATCTTGAAGGCGATGGTGATCTTACCGGATAATCACCGGATATGGCTCCAAAACCTGTAACAATCAATACAATCCGGCGCTTTGATTGGCTCGTCATGACCATCAGCGATTCGTTTGATCAATCTGATTGGTGGAATTTACATTGTCAGCACCACAAAAATCATTAATCATTCCAGAACGTTGAATTTGCGCATTGATAAAATCTGTCATGAAGTGGGTTCAAGAACAGTTGAGTCAATGCGTGGTGGGACAGAACGGCAATGTAAGCGCTGCTGCATTTACCTTGTGGTGGGTGACTCCAATTGTACAGGCCAAGTGGAACAAGCGCGCGGCCACGTACTGGAGCGAAGACACCGCCACTGCCAAAGCGTTGGCCGAGGAGTTGGGGCAGGGTTCCGATGACGCCGACGATCTTGTTCGTTGTTCCAAGAAAAATCTGGCCACGGAGCTCGGGCCAAAGATCGCATTGCCTATCCCAACCAAGGCCCGCGCCCGCACCGCGTCGGTGGAGCCGACTATGTCCTTGGATGAGGTTGTGGTCAAGGATTGCAAGATCCAGTCACTCGCGCCAGGTTTGATATCCGTAGCCTCGTGTGATACAGACCAGGAGGAGAGCTTGGCATTAAAGCTCATGCGATTCGATCCTACCAAACCAAAGAGGTACATCGAGGAGTTCTCCCTCATTCTCATTTGCCATTAGCCCACTGCTGCCGCCACAACAAGCGTCCACCAACATGGTACCCTTGCCACTCCCTAACGCTTTAATCCGTGCTACCTAGCGCTTTCTATCCCTCCTTCGCAACGTCCGTCGCTTGGAATCCCAATACGCAGAGGTAATCCCTATTCTCATTGACCCTCCATGTATGCCAGCCAACGAACTCGGACGTTTAGACGGGCAAGCACGGGCGGATGCTGGCGTCGACGATTGTGGAGCTGCCAGCGTTCACGTATACGCCAGTATCCACCAACACCACCGCCCCCCATGGCGCTGAACGGTATGCCAAGAGTCATCTTTGCGTTGGACTAACGCCTCCAGTAGCTGCGCAATATGCCTATGCGATTTCACCGACAGCCAAGAGCTGCGCGTGCTGCCATGCTTTCACACGTACCATTCGTGGTGCATTGACAAGTGGCTGCTCGGCCATGCAAAGTGCCCCGTGTGCATTTTGACTCCGTAGCCGTGTCACACAAATTCTAAGCACTCGTACGGGAAATAATATAGTACACTACTGGGTCATCGTATAGCTTTATTCGTTTATTTTCATGCTACCCCTCCCTTCATCATTGCTTGTGCGATACAGACCCACCCATCAAGGGGGATGTAACGGGAAGTAGGCTCATCGGTTGTCTCCGTGTACTATTGTGCATTTCACCCAAATTTGGACTTGACGCCAAATTGCTTTCGAATCTACTGGTACTGTATATGATCCTATTTACTAGTAGTACATAAATTTACTAGGCCTCTGAATCAAAAACGTAATTACTGATCATATTAACCGGTATATTGGAAGTACTTCGAGATATACGGGACAAAATCCACACTATGATCACATACAGTGATGAACGGTCTTTGGCAATAAGATCGATAATCCTCGAATAGATCGAGAAAAACAGGAATTGACATATACAGTGCTGGCAAAAAGTTTAAGACCACGTAGAAATTTGACCGGTTTGCACATTCTACTTGGTCGTCTCTAAATTGAGATAGATTCTACCATTCCGAACGTGCCTTGTAAACCATCATGACATTCTTCGCAACTTGGCGCCAAGTACCCATCATGCTACGCAAAAAAAACGTGACATACATAAAAAAAACGTGACATACAAAAAAAACCATGTGGCAAAAACTATAAAACCACTACGCCAATTGTGCTCTTATAGGCGTTTTTTAGCTCTCAAACCATGTTTTTTATGCTCTGCGTAATGAGTTTAACCGATTCCCGCCTTTCCTTGATTTCAAAACATCATCCTTGCATGCCAGCGGGACCCAAACTCACGGAAGAAGAACAGGCCATGATTTTGGCCCTTACCGCGGTCGCCAAAGGCCACAGAGAGAGCGAACGACTTCTAAGTCGCTCTCGAAGTGCCATTGCACACTTCTTACATGACCCAGCGGGCTACAATGTCAACAAGCGTAGTGGACGGCCACCCAAGGTCAGTGCCCAAGACCTGCGCCGGCTTCTTCGGACTGCATCCAACTCGTGTGAGCTCGTCGATGAGTGTCATTAAGGCTAGGCGTGCCCGGCAACTACTCAACCTGGCCAAGCACCTCCAGTACATCAAGGCCTTTGCGTCACCAACTGTGACGGACAAGCACAAGATTGCGCGCCAAAAAGGGGCATGCGACAAGGTCACATGGAGCGACCTTGACTGGTCCAAAGTCGTCTTCAGCGACGAAAAAAAGTTCAACCTCGATGGTCCTGATGGCCTGTAGTACTACTGGCATGACCTCCGCAAGGAGAAGGCCATATTCTCCAAGCGGCAGTCCGGTGGTGGAAGTGTGATGGTTTGGCGCGCTTTTAGTGCCAAGGGAACGTCGACGCCTGGTATTCTGGAGGGCAATCAAGACAGCGGCGAATATGTGTACACGCTGTCCGACCATCTGTTCCCGTACATCGACTACCATTATCGCCGCGAGTGCATTTTCAGCACAACAATGCCTCAATCCATGCGTCGAAGGAGACCAAGAAGTTTTTGAACGAGTACAATGTGCACGTCATAGATTGTCGGTAAAGTCTCCAGACTTCAATCCCAATGAATATTTGGGGTGTTCTTGCGCGTGCAGTTTACGCCCATGGACGTCAATTTGCGTCCAAAAATGAGCTCATTGCAGCCATTCTCAAGGCGTGGGATGGTATCGGCCAAGACCTCATCGACGAGCTGTGGAAATCGATGCAGAAGCGCTGCGTGAGTGTCTGGAACTCAAGGGGGGTAATACAAAGTATTGAGAGCAATTTGGATCGTAATCGACAAATATTGATGCACTTTATTGACGTGGTATTATACTTATTGCCATCGACGATTTTATAATCTGCACACAATGTGAGATTGAATGTTTGAATTGCCTTTGTTGCTGCACTTACAGGCCTCAATTTCGTATTCAATCAATTGTACGATATGGCGCACCGTTGTTTTCAGGTGGTTGTAACGTAACGTCCAAACCGGTGGGTGGTCTTATACTTTTTGCCAGCACTGTAGTTTGATCAGTACCTATAGTGCTTGCTCAAATACTCATTAACCAGAAAAAGCAAGGTGGAATAAGCAATTTTGTATGAAGCGCAAGGTGAACCACCTTGCGAATTCCATAAATAATTCTGAAATTGTATAGTTTCAATTAAATATATCTTCAAGTTTGTATTGATGATTTTTATTTTTCATGTGTCTGTCTCTTTTTGGAATTCGCAAGGCAGGTCACCTTGCGAATTCAAAATTGTCTAATTTTGTCCAATCAGATGCGGTGAAATCACGAAAATCCCTGCGTAGATTCTTCACGCCGAGTTGCGATATATTCTACTCCTGTGATGACGGTTGATGCAAGGAGCCTTGAGATAATTGTAGGCTGTGTATGAGAGCAAGATCATGTGATGTGGTATTCAGGACTCGGACAATTCTAACAGGTCTCATTTCACCACTTGTCTACTAACCCTATTATAATACAACAACTACGTTTTGTATTCTCGGAATATTTTAATAAAAGTAAAATAATGTAATATCAGTAGAAGTCGCATCATGAACTTGTATTTAATTTGACCCCGAAACCAATTCCTATACTAATTACTCGCAAACACTTAGAAACTTCTGTGAGCTCAAAACAGGTCGAATATGAGTGGTTTTCAGGTGATTGTGAGCTTGTATTATCTTCTCAGACTACGCTACGTTTTGAGAGGACTTTCATAATGTCAAGACACATGCCCAAATGGTTGGAGCGAAGCTGGGATGCCCGGAACATGGTTTTCTGGCCTCAATGCGACCAAATTTCTCCGGCTGGAAATATTGGGTCAAATCTCGTAGAGAAGTCAGGCGACCTTATCCGCCACGCTTTTTCGGGGTTTCAATTCAACTGCCCCCGTTTTCGGAGACGGTGTGTATAATCTACATCGCCCACTGATCTCAACCAGCTATGTGCCGACATCTGAATCGTCCTACAACCATAACTGTGCTGCTCGGAAGAATCGACGAAATGGCCTGTTAGACTTGAAATTTGATATTCAAACTTTGACACGCTGTATCTAAGCCGTTAACGGGTCATATTTTTTAGATCAAGATGTGAATCACGCCATTATATACCATCTATTGATCTCAAGAACGAAAGCCCACCATTTTGCAAAAGTACTGGGAAAGACGGAATGCAACGCCCACCCTAACTTCGCGTTGATACAAGATACTGTACATCACCGAATGCAGCATTCAATAGCTAGTATAGTGAAACTGATTAGAAGAGGTTATATGAGTACCTGAAGGATTTCCGACTAACATTTTTATTGATTTCCATTATTTAAATTATAGCCATTCAGAGTCACCAATTTTGATACTTGAGTATGATTGGATAACTCAAAGAGTGACACACAAATATCTTCAGTGGGCGTTGCATTCCGTCCTTCCCAGTACGTATTCAAATCCGCCAAAAACGACTCTGACCCTATTTTGGCCACTAATTTCGATATAGCGAAGGCACCAACGAACCAAAACTGCGAGACTTAGTCTCAGAATGTGCCTTTTAATGTTATCTAACGATTCAAAAAAGAAAAATGCACCTCGTGTCACAGGAACGTATCCAAATCGGCCCAAAACCGACCGAATTTTGACCCCTAAAATCTTTCAAAGTGAGCTAGACAAGTCAATTGGATACGTAGACGTTAGCCCGTATGTGTCCAAGGTGTGCGTACGGTATGGGAACATCCTCTGAGCCGGATATATGCGGGGACGGGGAATAACATGTCCTAAATCGCGAAAAACCGATAAAAGTGCCAAAAGTCGTCTTTTTCCACTATTTTCGAGATAGCGAAGCCATTAGCGGGCCAAAATCGGCAGACTTAGTCTTCAATCGTGTGGTTTGACGTTACCGAACTTGTCCAAAAAGAATCATGCACGTAGTTGCTCAGCAACGTATCCAAAGCGGCCAATAACCGACTCATTTTCGACCCCCCAAAACACAAAAGGTCAGCTAGTTAAGTCAATTGGTTACATGGGTCTTATTCCTTCTATGTCAAGGGTGTATATATGCAATGGGACCATCGTCAGAGGCGGAGGTAGGTCAAGACCGGCAAGAACATGTTTGAAATCTCGAATAACCGCCAAAATATGGCCCAAAAGTGACCAACTTCACTTGCTCACCACGTGTTTCGTAGCGGGTGAATTTCTTATTCCAGCTGAGGTAGGTTTGTCCTGACCCATATCTAAACGTAGAAAGAGGAAAATTCAACTTTGGAGATCTGGAACACCGCCATCCAGCCATGTCAAGTTTGCTAGAGTCGATATTCAGAGTGCTCTCCTGACTTCAGATCAGCTTGAAAACCTTAGCCACTTTGGGAGAGTGTTCTACATACCACTAGCTTTGAAACGCGCTATGGTGAGTCAGTTTTGCTCCGATAGTTGCTTAGCAATCCAGGTGTGAAGTTACGGGCTTTAGAACGCTGTAACTAGGTCAAATTTAATAATTGGGCGTGCTGCGTTGCTGAGCAACTTTTCCAGCATAGACCCTTTCCACCAAAACAAGTGGCGTCGGTTTTTATGCAGCCGTTGCTTAGCAACTCGGATGTCAAGCTCTGCGCTGCTGAAGCACTCTGAAAACAAATCTAATCTTCAAATAAACCTGCGAAACTTTCTGAGCAACTAGCTAGAACATACATCTTTCAGATTTGCTAAAGTGGGGCGATTTTGGCCCAGCCGTTCCTGAGCAACGACGTTTGCAAGATATCTACAAAAAACAATACAAATTTCAAGATAAAAAATAATCAGCACGTGGACTTCCCCAGTGGTCACCCACCTGAGTACTACCCACGCTTGAGCCTGGTTAACTTCATAGAGCGGACGGGGTATGGTTCACTCAGGCTAATATGGCCGATTATATGATGGACCGCTATTTATAAAAAAAGTATAATCTACGCTTATTTAATCTACTTGGCCTAACGACGATTGCTTGCACGTGGAGACATGAACGACCCACGAGCGGTAACACCAGAACGCAGCGAGTCCGACGCCAATCTCTCCGCACGACGTAGCGACGCTGGATGGCCGCACGCTTGGCATTGTTCTCCTCCGCCATACGCCGGTAGCGAGCCAAAACAGCACGGTATTGGTGGCAGTCGTCTTGGCGGAGCGGCATCAAGGCCAAGTGGAAGTTCGTCAGCGCAAAGGTGAGTCGTTGGATTGAATCGTAGCACTTGGTCCCCCACACAATGGTTGAAGTACGATATCGGCCGAAGAAGTTCTCGACGATGACCCGGTCCGACGACACGTTGGTGTTGCACTCGACGTCGGCCCGGTAAAGAACGCCATGCACCGGTCGCTTCTTGGGGTGGATGGCTCGCGTCATCCCCGTCAACCCAACATATCCCTTGTCCACGAGTACCGCCCACGACTCAGGAAAGTCTTGAAAGAGCTCGCCGTTGTCGTTGATTGTAGTCTCATTCTCCAACTTGCGTAGGGCAGACAGGTGGACGTCGTGGCGGTCGCAAACACGGTAAGGTCGGACACTGAGCCGGGTTCGTGGGCGATCATGGCAACAAGGAGTCCTTCGGGTGAGACAGACGCCTCGATCTTCAGCCCGTACAATTTGTGCTTACCACTGAAGTAGTGTTTTTGCTCTCCGAAACGACCAGTTGGACGGTTTGCAGGCTGGAACTTGACATCGGTCGCATCCTTGGCGTACGGGTAGGTGCGGAACACGGTGCCCTTGTCCCACAGGTCCGTCATTGTCGGCATCGTCACAAAGTGGTCGTACAGGACAGGCTGGACAGTTTCGATCACCCGCATGACCATCTTCTCCAACGTCGGCGCCTTCTTGCCGAAGTCGAGGGCATGCTTGTCCCACGTTTGATAGTGCTTTAAAACGACCAACGTAACGAACAAAGCGTCGTTTGGTGTTATCTTTGACTTACGCCCGCGTCCATCATTCCAGCGTGAAGAGAAGGTTGACTCGACGACCGACCAGATCGATTCAAACTCATCTGGCGTAAAATTAGTCAGCACGCGAAAGCCCTCGGGACCGCTCTCCTCGACGGCTTTGTCGACCGTCTCGTTGGCGTAGTCGTGGCTTTCGTCAACCTCGGCAAGCTCTGGTCCGAAGTCATGAAGGCTATTTTCAAGAAAGAGGCGATCCGAGGCAATTCGTTGCCTGGCCGGAGGGGATTATGGTAATTCAAGTTGTGCAGCTGAGCAATCAGTTGTGCATAAGAAATTATGGTATCGTACTTTTATGCTTTGCGTAATCGTATAGTTCTATGATAAATTCGTATTGCTCTGATGGATTTGTGCTGGCGCTTCGGTGCTGTGTTGCGAATACGTCTAACAGTACAATAAAGAATGCCATTGTGAACGTCTACCTTCGGGTGTGTACGTTGAGCATTGTGTATTCTAGGATAACAATTTCTGTAAAGAGAATTTGTCTGGGTGCAGGTGCTGAATTTAATCGAAAGGTTGGATTCTGGTACTAGCATTCAATTTAATTATCGCGAGTTCTTGAAAATATTACGGATCTCACTGCTGCCTTGAGCGGCGGTAGGATTTGTTTTGGCTTCGGGTACCTCGGCGCACCTGGCTGCCGTT
>NW_009798275.1:8811-50169 GCF_000520075.1 Aphanomyces astaci | reverse complement strand
CGGGCGGGTTTGATGGGGAGATAGATCAGCGGCGGTGGGGGTTGGACTGGCATCATGGAGATGGAATTGCCAAGAAAAAAGCTGCTCTGTGAAGCTCCAAAAATCAGATATAGTGTATGTGCTATACAGTATTTAGTGTATGAATCAAGGACTTTGGTGGGTTAATAGTAGAGAGTATTCGCAAAGCCATTTCGAAAATTCCAACTCAGAATTTCTCTATATTTTGATTGGAATTGGAAAGTTCTCCTAAAACTAATTTGCAAACTGACTAAACTTTCCAATGTTGGCGCTTGAAGTGGAAAGTAAGTTTCCACTTCACAATAGAAGAGTGAATGTAATTTGTATGGAATGTACGCATTGACGTTGGAAAATTACCCCCTCACTTTCATTCATGGACAACACGAAGACATCATCACTCGAAGGCAGCGACAAGAAACCTTCTCAGTCATTCATGTCTGCTTCGGACGACATCGCACTCCTCAACGAAGTATCATTCACACGGCCATGGGAATCCCGGCGGTCAGCGGCACGACTCGCATGGGAGGAGATTGCAAAGAAGCTCACCACCGACGCTAGCCTGAGCGCATTTAAAAGTGGTCCGGCTCGACGCAAGAGGACCGAGTTTCTTCTCAAGAAGCATGTAGCCAACGAGCACGCCAGCCTTCGCAAGTCGGGGTCAACGGAAGATATGTCCGTACTCAGCTACTCACCGATGTTGTCACGCGCATAGCAGATTACAAGCAATACAAGGAAGTACACCTCGACCTTGACCGGTGAAAAATGCAAGGTCTGATCAACTCAGGCGAGGCAATTCGTGAAATGGCCCTGCAATCGACAAGCAAGGAATTTAACGGTGTCTCCAGCTCGTCAAGCGACAACGACAACAATACTCCGCATACTGGAACGAACAAGAAGCGCAAAGCCAGCACGGGCAAGTTGCGCTACAAGAAAACGAGGACGAAACGGAAATCCTTGGACTTGCTTATGAGTGGTGTGTCAGAGGGCGTCTCGAAACTATCGAAAGCGGATGACGAAGTGGCGGCGATTCAACGCGAGCGTTTGGAATTTGATCGAGAACAGGCTGCACTTGATCGAGAACAGGCTGCACTTGCTCGAGAACAACTTTCGTTTACTTGTGAACAAACAATTGTAGCAGAACAGCGCTATGCTGAATCTCAAAGGGTTATGATTGCACTTCTACAGGAAAAAATAGAACGTATTCTATTTTTTATTTAGTCGTGAGCTGTTAACATCTCCTCAAGCGATGGCGGCTTGCAATTGAAATACATGGATATTTGATTTCCCATCGGTTGCAAGCAGGTGTGCCAGTTGGTTAACAAGACGCACACGATCCACACTTGCCCAATCGGTAATTGCCGCACCTTTTGTTTTTTGCTCCAATCCATGAATGACCACAAACATTTAATCAAGTGGAAACTCCACTGCCTCACGTACTGAGCTCATTGACTTGTTGAAATTGTCGGCGTTGAAACCGTGCGGAACGTTGGAAAATGGACAACACAAATGCGGACGACATGCGTACGCCAAATCGCCATACAGCACGTGCCCGTGGAGCTCGGGAATAAGGGAAAAGGTATCCAAAATACCGCTTATGGACAACACCGTCGAATCGTGGCGTCGCCCCTCAACCGGACCATACATGGACACAACTACCGTATTCCCCACCTACCAGTACCCCCTGAAATGTCAGTAAAATCTGGTGCAAATGGGTATAGCTAGACAAGGAGAGCTGGGTCAACCAGGAGAGTGTGACACAATGTGATTGGTTAGTTTGAATATAGTGAATACTTGTGATTCGTTCGTTTCGTTTTGCTGCAGCTCAAGTGCATTTTGAATTTCATGCCTTCCCCATCGCCAAGCATCGGCCGCAAGCAGTACTACTCGGTCAAAGCCAAGATAGCCATCGTAGCCGAGAACACGAAGGCAAACGAGAGCGCCTACGCCACCGCAAAGCGGCATGGTCTTCAAACCAGTCAGGTTTCTAGATGGATCAAGAACTTGGCCTGTTTGAAAGCAGCAGCAGCCAAATCGCCGCGTTGACAGTAGGAAAAGGCCTTGGCGTGTCAAAGCCTCTGGTCGAAGCCGAAGTGCTGACCTACTGCAAGTCCCTGCGCGACGAAGACATCGCTGTGAGTACGAAAATGCTCATTGTCAAGGCATTGAGCATCGATCCTTCCTTCCATCAGAAACGCGTGGTCAGAAATTACTGTGGAAACAATTCTCAACGCGTGGCGCAAGTGCGGTTATGGATATGTAGTGTAGAATATGTATATACACAACGATCTACTGTCTACTGGTTTGATGATACTCCTGGAGGTGTTCCATAAGGACGGCTTTAACAATACCAGCGTTTCGTTCGGAGCGTTGCCGCTGGTATTTGCTCGGGGAGGTGCGGTAGTCCTCTACAATGATGGCAATCTTGTTCGCAAAGTCTTCTTACTTCTTCAGCAAGTGCAAAGGGAGGAAGCCGACGTGGCATGCTTGCTCGCTGGCAACAAGGCGGAACAACTTGAGAACCTCTTCCAGGTTCCAACTTTCGCCTCATACCTCAAGGCGGCAAACAACCAGGTCGTCGACTGTAAGGCTATCCCCACAAATGTCATGGCAGGTACATGAGCGGGCCCCTTCACCGCTCGACACACCCATGATGTCGACAGCCTTCAGCTCCATGAATCGACGCGCACACAAACACTCTTGAGGTAATTTTACTGGTGCTATAAACCAACCAATAAAATCTTAGACGGGTACAGCCTCGTGGGGATTCTATAAAACGTTCTACAATGGCTCAGCTTTGAAATTGGGTACTACTAGACCAGACGAAATGATGGGTACTGGTAGGTGGGGAATACGGTAGTCCATCGGGGGCTGTGATGGCCTGTCAGTTCAAACAATGGCGACGCGGGTGGCCATTGTAACAAGCGCGTTGGAGGTTTTCGTATGCGACACGGCTGAACCGCGAGCTGGGACGGCTAATGTAATGTCGGGTGCCATCAATAAATCCAACGCACGTAGCAAGGGGTGCTCCAGCAGCATTGATGACGCCAGCGTAACGTTGATAGCGTTGACGCAAAACAGCCTCATTGAGATAATCCAATTTGGAGTACCTCGTATAAAGGAATGCCACAACTGTTTTGACAATCCGGGATACTGCCCCCGATGATCGACCAAACTCGATTGCAACGTGGTACATTCGACACGGTTCTGCCAGCCGGCGACACGTCATGGCCAGGGCTTCGATGCACGGGACATAATCCCTTGACGACGTCATAACGGTACTGGGCAGGTGCAATGCCACACACAACACACGTAGTTGCGGTACGGTGAATCGGTAGAGGAACCGGGAGGTTGCGTCGTCCATAGTATCGGAAAATGCGTTGGCGTGATTGATCACTGGATGCTGAAGTCGGAGGCGCAGATAGTTATGCTCATGGAGGAATTGGACAGTGCGTAGAAAGTGCCTGAGCTTGGGAGTTGAGTGGTATACGCGAGCAAGGACCACTATGGCTTGCTCGTCCGACAACCGCGGAGCCACCACCATTTCCGAGAATGTGTATCCGGTTGTCGTTGATGTATCCGAACTTTCTACTTTGCGAATACTTGAAAAGTGTGGAAATTTCCAATTGAAATTCGCCGAATGAATTGTCAATTTGAAAAAAGAAACGACGTTGCGAATACTGATTTCCCTCCCTCTTTGAAACGCCTGATTATGAACAAGTTAGTTTTGGAGAGTACCAAAATATAAAGTGAAAACAATATTAATTTATGGAGTATCCTAGCTATTCAATTGCATGGCTGACACGTGCTCGCTAAACGACGACAGGTCGGTGTCGAGAATGCCAGTACGGTTCCAGCAGTTCACAACAGTTGACCGTGACACAGAGAGCCATGCATCCTTGGCCCACGCCATGGCGTCCACCAGAGGTACCTCATACAATCTGTCCTGACGGCCATCCATCAAAAATCGGAAGGGTAGCTTAGTGTAGAGTGTTGTTTAATTGCACGTCCAATTGTTGCCTTTGATGGTGTGGGTACAAGGGCATACTTTTGAGCAGCCCAGGCCGCCAGCTCAGTGTACGTAGCAACTGGATGTTGCATGTGATGAGCATAAAGTTCGTGCTTTTCGGCCAAGGTCATGCGCAACTTCATGTTTTGAAATGCTAACCCAAAACTTGCTCCAACATGCATGTGAGCTTTGAATTTTCGAATTCACCTCCAGTTTCGATATTTATAAGTTTACAAAAATTATTCAATTTGACCCGTTTCAAAGAGCGAGGGAAATCAGTACTCTCTAGTGTGAGTCTAGTTCTTGGTTGTGATTGGTTGTATATACATGGCGGACAATAGGTTTGATTGGCTGAATATAGTTGGCTGAAAATGGTTTTGATTGGCTGTATATAGGGGGCTGAGAATGGTTTTGATTGGCTCTATATAGATGGCTGACAATGGATTAGATTGGTTGTCTAGAGATGGCTAACAATGGCTGTGATTGGTAGAATATAGGTGGCTAATAATGGTTGTGATTGGTAGAATACAAGTACTATTAATAGTATAAATTACTACGTAGTAGCATTGCTTTATATAATTCAGCATGGATGTTACTGACGAGTTATTCGAATATGATCAGTACGCCCGTCATTTCGGAAATATGGATGTCATTCGTCAGTACATTTGTGAATTCTCAATTACATGAACCAACAGTCAAGACTCGATATATTATCAGGAGCACATATACTTATTCAATCGCTGAGTCCAAGGAAATAACTGCCTAATGCGTAAATGAACTGGTGACCTACTGTGAATCTATATGATCCTATTGTTAATCACATCTATAAGGGTTTTAGACGGGTATTTGATGGATAAAAGGTATAACTTTTTGGACACCTTTTACCCGATTACTCTTGTTTTAATCCGTTTTATACCTAAAAACCACGGTTTTTGCTATGTTTAACGTGATTTGTATCCATTTGAAACTCATTTTTATTCATCGTCGAGGCGTATTTTTATTCCAACACCTGGAACCACGAAGCAAATACCCGAAATGCTCCCCTCTACATCAGATTGTAACAGATTTCGGAAATTTGGCAACTACTTCGTCAATAATTGTTTCAGTGAGACTCTTTGAATAATCCTGGTCCACCTATACTTTCACGATAGAAGTGACGAACTCGTTTTGCAACCTACTATACTATACAACGAGTAGTATATATGTAGGTTTTTGGGGTTCAAACGTTTGGATTGGCAGAAATTCGACATGAAGTGATTTGATTGGCTCAAGCGGTTCTTTAATCGATTCACTTCCGACATTCGATTGTCCAGTTTCGAATCGATTTGACAGTGTGACAATAAGGTGATTCATGTAATTCCCGGCCAGCATGCAATTCCCGACCAGCAAATGGCCAATCACAATCATCCATCGACGATGATTGGACAAAATTACGTACTCCTGTATCACATACTTGTAAGATTTAATATTATGCTTGTCCGACACGTAATACAGTTTTTATACTAGTTGCACTTAATATTACTTGCCGAATACTTTATACATATTATTATTAAGAGGTTCTGAGGATCAAGTGACTTACTGGCCGGGAATTAAATTCACACAGGGAAATTTCAATTTTAGAAATTCGACGAGCAAATATACAAATGATGGGACCTGCATAAAGTTATAAAGCTCGTCACGATCTTCAAAATGCATGTTTTTGCAGCCTCATCAGATGAATGGGTGACGAGTTATGGCACTCAAAAAGTAGACCAAGCTGGCCAGGAATTACATGAATCACCTTTGTATACAGTGTACGTTCGTCCGTACTACGGCCAACAAGCTGCTCGAGTATACAGTGTACGTTCGTCCGTACTACGGCCAACAAGCTGCTCGACTTGCACTGTGACAACGCTCAACGACTTTGTCGGATTGAACGATATATATCATATTCTTGATACGTATCTCATTTGGTTTAGACACCACACAGATACACATACTGTACGAACGATCGATCGATCTTTGAGTTGTGAGTGTGGTCTTGTATTACGACATCTCATGGGGCTCTAACTAGTTCGCTGATGCTGCCGCCCAGACGCCCGCAACGGGGGTGCACTACCCATGCTGAGGCTGGTGGACGACGACGTAAAGCTAGTGGCGGGGTGGTGATGGCTCGATGTGCTGGAATACCGCCGCAGGTCGGCCAGTTCCTGGGCCTGGCGCTCCAGTTTCATATCGAGCTTGCCCATCTCTTCCCATGCGTCCTGAACGACGTCCTCCGTGACAGTCATCTTGACTGCGGCGACGCTGATTAAATATTTCGCTTGCTCTAGCTGACTCTCCTGGTCTTGCACGACTGTTCGGAGCTTCTGAATCGTCTCTACCAGTGCGTCTCCGTTGTTGCTGTCGTCCAGATCCGAGTCGAGGCTCGTGTCTCGAAAGACCGTGGACCGGCTCAGTCGGTCGCTCATGCGCTTGGAGTTGGTCATCAAGTACTCCCGGAACTGGTCCAAGTCGGACCCGTTGGTCGTGGTGCCCCGAAATATGTCGGACATGGACGTCGACGCGCGCATGAGGAGGGCCTTCCGCACCGGTTTGCCCGCCTTAGACCGCCTCGCTTTCTCCTGGGACGAGAACTCGGACAGCCGTCGTTGAATCTCTTGATCCACTTCAAACTCCCGCGCCATGACCAGGTCTTGCATCTTGGCGTCGTACTGGCCTTCCAGGTGCTTGGTGCGCTTGCTCACTTCTCGCTCGATGTGCGCCTCCAGATCGGCCTGCTTGGTCGCTTGGTCCGCCAGCTTGAGCTCGAGCGTTTGCAGCCGCGATTGCAGTTGGTGCAAGTCGGCGCGGGAGATTGTGAGCAAGTCGCTGTCCAGTCGCGGCTTTTTCTGCTTGGGTTCCTTCGATCCGACGTGGGGATGAAGGAGGTGGTCGTCCTCGTCTTCGTCGCTATACCGCAGAGGAAACGTCAAACTCGTGGTGCTGCTGGTGGCGCTTTCGGCATCATCGTCATCGTCGTCGTCCATGAGCACGTTGTCCTCGCCGCTCTGGTTGAGGGTCGCAAGGGACAGACACATGCGTCGGAGGGCGCGCTTGGCCTGCATGGCGGCGATCTCGACCTCGGACACGTCGCTGTCTTCTTGAATCGTGTTGATGGGAGAGTTTGCAAACGACTTTTGTTTCTCGAGCGGTCGCGGGACAGGCGCTGCAAGCGACGCGAGCTGCTGGTTCATCGTGCTCGTGCTACTATCACGGCTGCTGCAATATGTGCTCGCGGCACTGGCGGAGCTCATGGTGGTCATACGACACTTGTCGTCGAGGAGTTGGGACTCCCTGCACCCGCCTACGAAGCTGTTGTTGTTGCTGTTGTCCCGCGCTGCTTGTGAATCGTCGAGGTAGACTGTGGACTGTCGGTTCTTGTAAGTCATTGAAAAACTCAGCTTGGAGTAGTTGGCGAGACCTGGTCCGATGTTGTTGGATGAAAACGAGGCACGCGCGGAGTTGGATCGAGGGAGCGAGCGGTGCATGGAGCTGTCACGAGGAAGGCTCCGATTAGAGCTGTATACCGCCGAGTCACGTAACAACTCGGTGGGATTGGGATTCACACTGTCGTGGGGCATCCGCTGTCGACGGCGTTGCTACACGGATCGAGTTACTCACCTCGATGGGAAATGCGGCCGGTCGAGTCGCCCGGCCATTACTATACATCCGTCGAAGCAACACCCGAAGAAGTGTGTAAAAATAGCTAGCTCTTTCTCACAACGCTCGGGATTGGCTAGAATTCGAAGTTGGTCGATCGACTACTATTTCACACGTTACACTCGATGTTTGTATGCTGATAAAAAAAAGACACGCAACCCCCCAACCGACGTAACGCTTTGATACTTCAAACAGTGCGAACAGGAGATCAAGAGCTGGTATGATAGGGACATGCAGAGGATGATAAAAGATAAGGGAATCATAACGTTATTGTGGTTTGAGTGGGGGGTTTGATTCACTGATGCGCGTAGTTGGGCCAATGTTGTTAACAGTGAATTGCGTACAGTACACACCCAGTTGTACCAGGTACACGGGAGAGGGTGGTTGGTGGGATACAAACTCCAAGTGTATCTGCACAGAAGGGGAAATCTCAGTACAATTCCCTCAGTACTACAGTACCACTGTGGTTTTCTCAGAAATCCCAGCAAAATTCAGTGTTTATATGCAACTTTGTATGCTCGGACCACCTCACAGCTTTCTAGGGGTCAAGTGCATCTCAGTTGTTAGGTGATAGCTAACCACTGGTGCCGCAGCTAAACCACGGGATTTAGCATCGTATGTACTCTCGTCGGGGGTAGGACGGAGTCCCCGGTTACAGGGCTACGCAAGTCGGGCCAAATCAAAAGTGGGACTTTTGTAAATGAGGGAATTATTCGGAACCTCGCTGTTGGAATAAGGTGGTGGTTGGGCCTCAATTGATTGCCCGAAAAAGCTGATAACGAACAAAATTTCAGCAGCATAGCGCAAGGGCAGTTGAATTCCATGGGCCAACGCAGGTGATGTTTGAATCGCTTCAGATATCGAATGATAAGTTGGGAGGAGTACAGCGGTGTAAGTTCTCGAACGTAAGAGCCACGTTGAGTTGCGGTGGAGTTCCTGGTCACAGAACCCAAGCGACGTGGGGACACCTGAACGGAATTTCCCGTGGTTGCCGCCTACATCTCGCTGTGATTCACCACGGACTTGTCCGAATGTGAGCAAAATTCGTTCGAAGGATGATTTGCATATCCAAGTGTATATCGGTGATCCAAGCAGAGGATAGAATTTAGCCTTCCTCTTTATTTAAATATTTCAAGAGAAACTGCTGGTCTGACAACCGACTTCAACCAGCGTGATGTTTAACGACGCCATCGAATTCTACCGGCTCCATCATTAGAGAGGTCTCCCTCTTCGGCGATTAATCTCGCCTCCGCGGCATAACAATGTAGTACTGTACAACGCACTAACGTTACAGAGACCCTGTAACTAGTTATTACAGTACAACTCTGTCCCAAGATTGCTGGTTTGATAATATCAGTTAACCCTAATCGACGGGAGCTTTTATGATTTTCTCACCTAGGCCTAAGCCAATTAGAACTCACAGTACTACGTTTGATTGGCGAATATATATTCGAATTGGGTTAAACAAACGATGCACCAATCAGAGTCCACTAGGCTGACGTTTGATTGGCTTATCCCAGGTGAGAGATTATATCATGTGGACTAACAGTGAATAAGAATAAAAATAAGTACACCATATCAGTTATGATTAACTTGAAGTTCTGGGTGAGAGATAGACTCTCTCACCTGCCTGAATCATACTAACTGTTACTCCGAGTAACCAAGTCTATTCTTACTTCGTACTACTACCGGTAGTATGTATTACTGGTACTAGTATTAGTCGTAAGCTTATACTACGAAATGATTGACTCCCGTAATGCAGTATGTTCTTCACGTGGTTACAACATGTATCTCCGCGGTAACGTTACTGTACATGACATCACATTACCGGTACCAGGATTGCCTCGAGTCTCGCAGGAGGCGATGTACTGGTATGCAGTGTGCTCATGGCCTTGCCAGTTCATTGCCAATGAATCCTCCATTTTTGGAAGTTTCTTATTGTTCCATCCACAAGGGCGAAAAATGCCAAGCAGCATTCCTTCCAATATCATTCCATTCGCAAGTTCGCCAAATCTAAACCAGCATGGGCAAGAAACTGGCCAACCGAAAGGAAGCCAATCCGACGAAGCGAATGACATCTGGTGGCGGCGGAGGTGCCGAGATGCAGTTGGACCAGCGCGGCGACGGTACCATGATGCGTCCTCGAACTGTTTCACCATCCTGACACGAATCCATTCACCCCCCGCAGGTCTCTACAGCGGGACCTTTCGGTGGACGGACAGCAAGGCTTTCCCCAGTCTCCCCCCTCGACCCCTCCATGGTTCTGGCATCCCAACCGAACCTTTGGAAAGTGGCTGGCAAGGTTATTTGACCAAGTGTCACACCGCCCACAATCTCGTGCCAATGGCAACCCAAGACCCGTCTTTTCTCGACGCTCTGTCGTTTCCAATGACATTTGTTTATGCCGCTAAGACGTTGGGGCTCATTGCCCGTAGTACTTCCAACGACCAAGAGCGCCGTCATGTGGTGGTGGTGGGGGCGACAGTGAAAGCCGAGCAGCGAATCTTCCATATCACGTCGTACTGGGACGAGGTTGCCGCGTTCTTTCCAGGTATGAACCATCGTTCACTTTACTGGGAATTCAAACGACGCTGGCGAGTAGAGTTTCAAATCACGCTGTGGTTTGTGGGGCCTGAAGTTGACAGTACGCGAGATCCAACCTCCAAGGCGTCGCCGTTGAATGTGCACTTTGTCCAGGGCACGGCAGGGGCGTTCTTGGCAGGCCATCCCGCCCTCACAGCCCACAACTCTGTGCTTGTGGGGTACAACACCGGGTTTGGCAATTTTGTAGAGTCGAACCGATACGATTTGCTCTGGAGTTGGCTGCCTGACTTAGTTGCTATCGCAGACTCGGGCATTCCGAGCATTTTTGCATGTGCAAACGACTATGCAGGTACTACTAATGTTATGCAAAGCACATACTATTGCAAGGCATGCATGCCCCTATATATATACAGAACATGAACGGTAACATCTCGGTAGACTTAAACGGAGAGTTTGCGATTCAGTCTCGTGTGGTGGGGGCCAATATGGTCCTGCTGCCCAAGGAAAACCCATTCTCGGCAGCCTCGCATCTCCATGAAGAAGGCAAGAAAGAGTCTGCTTGGTCCCGAGCGAACAGCTTCCTCTACGTTATTCAAGGCGCTGACTCGTCACGCAGACACAATCTAAAGCACGGCGACGTAATGGGGCTCAACGCTCGATTGGACCAAGTCCTCAACTTGCATTATGAGGACCGCCTTGGTCGCCACTTCTTCCTGGGGATGATACTCTCAAAGGATCAAGCAGCACGAAGCAAGCTGCTGCAGAAGTTGCATGGTCCGGACAACCAAGCGATGCCAAGCCCGGCGAAGCAGGCGGTTGTTGGCCTAGCTCGTACATCGGACAAGGATCTGTCGACAGTGACACAGGCCATGAGCAAAGTTGTCGTGAGCGATGCCGCTGGCAATCAATTCAACCACGACATTACCCAGCCTGAATACACGATCATGTCTAACGCTGCCAAGACCGACATGCGGATCACTGTATCAATGCCACGAATGGAGAGTGCTCAAGACCTGCAACTTGACTTGTCGAAGAGAACGCTCCGAGTCATAGTGCCTAGCATGTACCTGCTGGAATTGCATCTGCCATGGGATGTCGCCACCTCGAGGGATAGCATGCAGGCGGTGTATGTGAAGAAGAGTTGCACGCTGTGCATCGAGTTGCGCTCAGAGTTCTTGTGATTTCGATATAACCGGATGCATCTTCCGGATAAAATAAAGACGTGCTCAAATTTCGAAGCAGCAATATCAAAAGGCAATCATGGACGGAACACTGTCCTTGTCGGACTTGAAAGATGGTCGGGGATATATGATGGGGGTTGTTCAGGAGAGCTGATTATAGCTACGTAGCTCTGAAGGATACCCTCGAAGCCCGAGGCTCGATGGGGCAGATCCGAGCTCGCATTCGAGCAGAGATCTTTCAAGCGCTGGACGAGGTGCATCATCGTTGTGTGTCGTCATTGGCATTGACATGGAAAACCAACAAATAGGGCGCGCCCAAGGCAAAGTTGTCCAACGAAAACTTGATCATCAATGAACTCATTCGAGAGTACATGGAATACAACGGCTACCGCCATGCGTTGTCTGTGTTTGTGCCTGAATCCGGCCAACCCGTGGAAAAACCATTCCATCGGCGGTTCCTCGCGCACGAACTCAACAGTACATCCATCTCTCCTGCATATATTGCAATCTGATATGCTCGTGCCTAGTTACCGAGGACCCTCGGTATACCCAAGTTCCCCTGCTCTACAGCATCCTCACTGCTCTCCAAGATTCCAAACATCCCACGGAAGAGCAGCATCAACCACCACGACCCCCTCTGCGTACGCGATCATTTTCACATCTAACCAATTCTCACAGCATAGTCCGAACAGTCGACCGCAATGACGACGACGCGCAGTCCGAACACAGCCTCGTCGGTCTACCACTCGATCCTTCCACTCCGCGTGTACGGCCCATCCCACATCCATGTTCGATTCACGTTCAAAGTGCGGTACCTGTAGCCATCGCACCTTTCAGTCAATCGAGTCCCGTCGCCATTGAACCATCACCTTCCGTCGCAACCCCCGCAACATCCTTCCCCAGGGCCTCCTCAACCACGTACGTCTTTATAATGCGTGTACTCCATCACTTGATCCCAATCGTTCTCACTGTAGTGGATCGTCAACCACCAAGCAATCCCCTCGTCGTGATCTCCAATTAACTACTAGTACTTGTCCTGCGATGAGGTTTTGTGTATTCATCTATGCCTTCCACACACGAACGTAGCCGTCACTACCGTACGTGGCCAGCACGTTGCGATGCGGATGGTGTGCGATACCGTGAACGGTGCCAGTGCACACCTGCATGGCGTGGTCTAGCACGCCCGTGTCCGTCTTGAAGCACACCACGTAGCCCTTGTCTGTGAGCGCGTACAGGAACTTTCCCTGCGGACTCGTCACCGCCGCCGCAAACTCGCCCTTGGCTTCCACATCGCCATATGGGTCGGTGTATGTGGTGTCGGTAAACTCGCCTTGCCATGACAGCACGTGCATCACCTTGGAGCGCGTGACGACCACCACATGGGTCGGTTTGTGCGGCAGCGGGACGGCCGCCAGAACGTCGATTTCCATGCCAGGGGGGGCGTGAGGGGGGCGCAATGTACTGAGGCACTCGGCGCTCTTGACGTCCCAGATCTAGGGGAGTAGAATTTTGATGCAAGGGGGGGGGACTAGTAGTACTACTAGTACTCGCATACATACGAGGTACTAGTGGGGAGAGGCAGTGTATGTACGTACCTTGATGGTGCCGTCGGCCGAAGTGGACAGCACCCGCGTCATGTCAGGGCTAAACGTGGCAAAGTTGACGTAGTTGTCGTGGCCGCGGAATTCCTTGAGCATTTGGCCAGATTTGAGCCCGTGCAATCTACGAGCCAACGACAGCGCATGTCAACGACTGACCAAACGAACGATATGACGGCAGATGGTATCCGCACCGAACAAGCTGGTCAAAGGACGCCGTGAGCAGCTGCGATCCGTCCTTGGAAAAGCAAATGCTATGGATGCTGTGGCTGTGTGCGTGTTCGAACCGGCGTAAACATTGCCCCGTAGCCAACTTCCACACTTTGACTTTGCCTTCGGCGGTGGCCGTGGCCAGCAGTTCCCCGTCGCGACTGAACGCTTGGGCAGTCACGCTGTCGTCGTGCATCATGAACTCTTCCTACGTTTGGCCATGAGAATGCCACCTCCATGGCGGAACTGTGAAAACGCGTATACTCGAGCTTGGTACTCCAAGTCCTTGCGAAGCGCACACTTGTCGATGTCCCATGCCTCGACGAACCCGTCCTTGGTCCCAGACACCAACATGCGGCCGTCCACGGAGAACTGCGCCGTTTGCGGCGTCGACGCCTTGCCAAACTTGATCTTGCCGCTTGGTTTCGAGATGCTTTCTTCGGTGCGGTCAACTTTGAGCCGCTTGGGCGCGTTCTGGAACAAGTCGAGCTCGTCCGGCAACACCCCCGTGAGTTGCTGGTACTTGAGCGCTTGGCCCAGCAGCGTGAGCAGGCGCGACGGCGGCACGGACGTCACGTACTTGCGCACTTTCTTCGCCAGTTCTTCCCGGCGCTTTTCCTTGGGAATGCCGCTGTACGCGAAGCGCGCGTCGAACGACGGCAGCCGCGTGATGCGCTCCAGGTGGCCATACCGCGTGATGTCGCGCTCTTGCAGTGCCAGAAGCGGCGGCGCTTGACGGAGGAGTTCCAGGGCGATGGAGCCTTCGTTCGCTTCGGTCAGTTCCAACACAACCTGCTCGAATAGGTCGATCATGAACGACGTGGACAGGTGCAAGTGCTGGGTCTGCGTGAGCACTTGGTCCCACTTGCCGAGGGAGATGTCATGGGCCAACGCGTCCACCGAGTCCACCGCCTGCAGCGTTACTTGGGACTCTTGTTGCAACGAGTGCAGGGTGTCGAAAAGCTTGTGTTCACGAAGGAACTGCTGCATGAGGCGGATGACATCGTCGCTCGCAATCTCCATCGCTGAAGTGTTGGAGTCGATGCAAAATTTTAAATGGAATAAAATGATTAAAATATCTGCAGTTTTTGAACATGCAATTTTTGACAACGATGTGGCGGAAGGCTGTGCCGTCGCGGCGGCGATGGAGTGCCCTCTCCATCTTGGAACGACGCTGTATGAGCAAAGATGCGGCACCATTGAATGCATGGAACTTCCCGTGCCCAGTATGCGGCCAAATGAAGGCTGGCCATGTCCTTACCTGCTCGGCCACATGCGAGTCCACTTTGGCCACCGACCACGCCGACACTCACGCGCGTCTTCTCACACTGAAGGACGACTTGGAGTGCGCTAGGTCTCCGGACGTGCGTGCTTTGTTTCATCAGTGTACATCCATCCTTCTCCATGTCGCTTTTCCCTCACATGTATGATGATTTCAGTGGAAACGCAAGCGCTGCCCTCGTCCACGACATCATGGGCCGACATGCTTGCCGATGCTGGCGTTTCTTCGCATCTGGCCCATGACCCTGCCGTCACTCGGTTGATTTCCGCCGCGTACTCGTATCCTATGACCCTTCGCCACTATTTGCCAGGTATGTCTATGCATCCACTACGACTCCATTCCCACACTCACACTCAATCGTCCTTAGCTTTGCTTCCTTCCATCTCTTCTTCCATTGACGCAGCACATCGCGTGTACATTCTTGGCGCGCGAGCTGAAGCCACCATGCCGCGCCACCTCTGGACCCCATTGCATCCGTGGCGACTTGACATTTCCCTCATCGGCAACCACGTGCCCGTGATGCGCTCGACTCCTCCTTCCCCGCCATCCTCCTCATTGAACCTGTCGTTTCACAACGGACTCTATCACGACCTCGACCTGCCATCTCCGCATGCGTTTGTCCTGTTCAACCCTGGCCTCGGCCATCCCGCGCTGCGCTCCCAGTGGCGGCCCACCCTCGCGCGGGTCCTCGAGTCTCACCGTCCGATCCTCCTCACATCCTTTAGCGACGAAGATCTGCAGCGCGATGTCCGCGTCCTCGAGACCGCCGGTCGGCGCATCGACATTGCCGAGAATCCATTTGGCAGCACCAAGGCCTCGATAGACCCGATGCATCTGGTCGCCTCCCCCGTCCATTCGAATCGATTTGTGTGTGTAGTACATTAGCCTCGTTACTCGTCCTTGTCGTGTTTGCGGCTCTTCTTTTTCGACGATTTCTTCTTGTTCTCGTGATGCTTTCGCTTCTTGGATGCCTTTGGAGACGACGCTCTACCGATTCAGGTGGTCAATATACCATCAGTCTAGTTGCACGGATATGGGTAGTGGTTGCAGGGGGTCATCTGCTTACTCGTTGGACTCGCGCTTGAGTTTCTTGAGCAGTTGCTTCTTCTCTTTAGTGGACAAGGACGCAAGGTACTTACGTTCTGGGTCGTCCGACTCGTCTACGGGATTTGTATCTCGATGATCACGTGATCATGTATGATGACGTGATCATGTAGGTGGAAGGTTGGTTACTGTATGTACCTTCGTCCGTGGGTACCATGGCGTACTCTGTTGCGTCGCGAGATTGCTGCAACATGTCACGATGACTTCAACATGATAGATGACGTGATCGAGGGAATGTCATGTCATACCATTTCCAACGGCATCGCAGACTTTTTCAACGTCAAGTTGCTCTGTCGCATCTGATGGTGCAATGAGGAACAACTTACATGGAGAGAAAGCATCATCATCTATCATCATGCGAACCTACGTACTTGGTTGATGGATGACATGGGGTCTTCGATGTTTTGGCGAAATGCATCTGCAAACCAAGGGGAGTGACGTGATCAACAACCCAATATATGCTAACGTGTCATGTCCGTACCATTGGGGTTCTGATCGCGCATTTCGCATTCCCGGTCGCCGCTTTGATGGCCCCATACTTGACACCGCGCACACCGGACGTTCCGCAGCTTCATGCCCACAGGTTGAAAGTTCACTTTGATGTTCTGCGTGTACTCGCCTTCGACGGGGGCGTCCTTGAGCATGGGGAATCGCTCTACAACGAACGATTCACTCGTTCGACGTTGCGCCTGGGAGGGTTCAAAATGACGTCGGACATACCAACTTGATCCTTGATCGTCACGGGGTCGTTGGCTCGCCGCCCGATCAACTTCTCGAGGGGGCGCTGGTAGGACTGGTGATCCTTGCCAGCGTTTTTCTTTTCCATCTTGAGTCGAAACGCCTTGACCGCGTCATCTTCGTTCTCCAACTCGTCCGTATCTCCTCCGCGCTTGTCGTCGACCTTCTTTAGGCCTGGCGGAGGTTGATATAGAAACGACACTTTTTGCGAGTCAATGCGTCGGCTAGCATCTACGTCTCCTCGTGTCGCCGCTACCTAGTCGACGATCATGTAAGTACAAATGAATGGGGAAAGCAGATGGTGACCTGTTGGAACCGCAGCAATTCGTTGTCCTTGAGCACTTCCCGCGCGGCATCCTTCTCGGACTCTTCCTTGGCTTTATGCCGTTGCTCGGCAATCCAAATCTTCTTTTGGTTCTGCTTGTTCGACGGATGCCATCCCTTGAGGTTGAGGAACTTGAGCCCGCCGCCCATGCTTGATTGTACAAAGGTTCTCCGATTTGAGCTAGCCAATCCAATCCAGTCATTTTCCTAAATTGGGCCAATGAAATGTCGGTATTTTGTTAAAAATATGGATATATTTTCCATGGATTTCGGCGTTTATGTCAATTCAAAATATCACTTTTGATGCAAAGTCGAATTTTTCCAGGCAAATAAAGTTCAATTAGCTTATGATTTGCATTAATTCCCGAAAGCCCAGTGCCACATTTGATCGACGACTTCCCGCATCATGTCGTCGGATGATCTCGAGCTGTGCCACGTCATGTTGGTGTTTCGCCATGGCGACAGATCTCCCGTGCTACCGCGAATGGGTAAGAACATCGTCATGGACGACAAGGAAAAAGCATTCTGGGCCGACCGCTTGGTGACTTCCGAGCACGAAGCGGTGCTAGACAAGATGGCCAAGACGGCGGGGCTGACGCGAGATGCTCCACCACCCACGAACGGCCTCATCATCGGCGGTGGGTGGCCGAGCGGATACTTGACGCAGCTTGGGTCGGAGCAAATGATCGCGCATGGAAAGGCGATGCGCGCAAAGTACGCGACCTTCTTGGCGGACGCGACGCCCGACGACCTGTACGTGCGGTCGACGAACGTTCCCCGCACGATTCGATCCGCGCAGTCTGTTTTGTACGGCATGTTCCCCGAGCACTTGCTTTCGGACGACATTTTCATCCACTTGGACGAGAACTGCCGCTTGTCCATGGGCAAGCAGATGGATTACTTCAACATGAGCACTAAGTTGAAGAGCCGGCGCCACGAGTCTCCAGTCAAAGACATCGACGACCTCGAGCGGCTCGTGCAAGATGCCGCCGGCCTCGACGAAGGCGAAGACGTCAAATGGTCCTTTCGTACGACTCTCTCCAACCTCACATGCATCATGCCTCTCTCTCTACCTTCTCCTTGACCTTCCTGTGGTTGCTAGTGCGAGAAATCCTCGTGTGTCGCAAAGCGCACGCGTTCCCGTTCCCTGCCGGCCTCACTGACACCGTCCTAGACAAAACCATCGAACACAATGCATGGGAATGGCACGCCACGCTCGGCAACAAGCCGTTTCTCAAGGACGCATTTGGCGGCGGCGTCCACGAAGTCATGGGATACCTTCACACGGCCAAGCAGGTTGGTTGCACCCTTCAATAACGTACTCCTAACCATAATGCATGTAGGGCGCGAGCTCGCACAAGTTGACGGTGCTCTCTGGCCACGACGACACGCTCACGGCACTGCTCGTGGCGCTGCAGCTGCGCAAGCCAGGCGTGGCCCACCTCATGCCGTCGTACGGGTCCATGATCGTGTTCGAGCTATGGAGGTCCAAGAAGACCCCCGCGGACGAATGGTATGTCGCCGCCACGTTCGACGAGGAACCCATCTTCTTTGGAGACCATACCGAGTCTGTGCTTTGTCCGTTTGGCCACGTGGAAACCCTCGTCGCAGCCTTCCATGAAGGGTAGATGGATCCTTGAAGTGACGCGCAACGTAATGGAAGGGTTCAGTTAGGTCACTTTTGCAGGAAGTTCTGGACACGCAACGTAATGGAAGGGTTCAGTTAGGTCACTTTTGACAGGAAGTTCTGGATACGCAACGTAATGGAAGGGTTGACTTGTCATTAAAGTGTTTCGACGGAATCGCCACATCCTGGCAGAAGCTACGACTCGAACAACAGGCCCGCGGCGACGTTGACGTTCCAGTTGCATGAGGCCAGGACTTCTTGCGCCTAAGAATAGTGTGAAGTTGGTTTGAAATAGTGTGGAGTGGGTGTGGCATTGAAATAGTGTCACAACGCATCGAATACTTCGTACTAGGGGGGTTGGAAATCCCATGTCGACCAATTGCTGGACTTTGGCAGCTTGGTCCGGCGACAGTGTCGTGCTTGGAGGGGAAGCGGGGGCGACGACAGCCGGGGGAAGGGCGGCGGCGGGGGGAGGAGCAGGGGCGGACGCCGGGGAAGAAGGGGGCGGAGGGGGGAGCTCCGAGCGCTCCGTGATGGGAATTTCCTACCCGTCATCGTGTGTCAAACGTAGCGTTGTTTGTATCGCATATAAGGTACATGTTCGGGGAGGAAGGGCACTTGATGCTCGCCAGAACCATCTCGAAGGACGAGCGCATTCCGGTGCAAGTCGATGGAGCACTACATTAGCATACTAGTATTCAACATCATCGCAGCCTCCAGCCATGAGTCCATCAACGTCACCTGGTGTCGCTTTAGCATGTCCAGCCCAAACAAAAAGTCGACGCCCTACAAATAACGTATTTGTAGCTCTCAATTTGGACAAACAACTACTATTAATACGTATAAATAAATACCTGTTGGTCCAAGATCGTAAAACTACAGTTATAAAACTCGCGGCCAATCTTGAGGGGCGCCATGTGTACGCGGCCGATGATCTTGGCCGTCCCCACGCCCACAGCCTGCCGCCGTTAACTCGTGACGACCATAGCTTAACAAAGTACGCCCGTCAAACCTCTTCATCTTACCTGGCCAGCATACCGACGGTCCACCAATCGCATGATGCCACATCGCTCGGCGCAGCTCTACCATCATTCGTCAAACTCAACTGAAGACTCAATTGAGCTTCAGGACACGCCATTCCTCCCACACAATATGGAACGAGTGTCAAAGTTCAGGACTCAATTGAGTAGTCGGCGTACCGAGCTCATGATCGTGGATTGCGCGCCCGAGTCGACGAAGGCCTTGACCGGCATGTTGTTCACCACGGTGGATATGTACAGCATGTGCACGCGTCCAAAGGCCTCGGGCATTTCTTCCATGGCGATCTCCATGTTGTGCTGGACGTTGCCGAGGCGGATGGCTTCCTCAATCTTGGCCTGCGCTTCCTCCGAGAACGGATTGCGCTCCAGCTCGAGCGCTTCCTGGTCTTGCTTGTACTTTCGCGCGGCGATGTCCATGTGTTGCTTCATCAGCGCCATGCGCACACCCTAAACATGCATGAGATCATATAGGGTTGAGCGACATGAGGCTACCGCCACGTCGTGCGCCTTGAGGGACTGCGCCAAGGAAGGATTTCCCTCCTCGATCTATACACACAAGCGAAATGATGACGTGTGGAAGATGTGAAGGTAAGCGACCTGGCGGAGCAACTGAGGGTTCAGACGCATGATTTCAATGAGCAGTTCGGCCGAACAGTTGGGCTAGCGACGAACCATGAGTACCCATAAGGAGGATCGACATGCGTACCGGAATGTCATGCATAAACATCCCAGCTCGGGCTTGGGTGGATGCAGGTGCAAGGAATGGTGATGTTGCGGCGGTGGCAACTTGGGGGCGTTGGGGTTGCTGGGTCGTGCACAGAAGGAGATCATGGTTTTGAATGCCTGCTTGAGAGACCTGATGTGTACGACGCATGCTCAGCATCTATCCATGCACAGCAAGAAGGGGGACATTGTTCGTACCGTACTATTCGGGTTGATGGGCCGTCCGTTCAAGACAAGAACTTGAGTGCTTAGTGGAATGCCAAGCTGGGACACGGACGAATCCATCAGCCAAAGTGATTGGCATCGACAGGCTGGTGACGTACCTGCGCTTCAATGAGGGCCTTGATGTTCTCCACTTGGTCCTGTCCATCAACTTCGACCTGGATGAACGTATCTTCGTAGCCCACGGTCAGTTGCATGTGGAATTCTGCGGCAGGGAAAAAATAAATCTGAAATGTCACTAAAACTATTTATTTGTATTCCTACCCATTTGACTTGATATTTGTATTGAGCTTCATAATATGGCAATTATCGACACTTGTATTATGTATGGGGTCTACAAGTACGAGATTTGAAACCCTCATTTTCAATCACGGCAGAAAGTATGGGCGGCGACGATAGTGGCGAGACGACCCAGCAACTCCAGGCACATGATGGTCTCTTCCTCACGCACCAGGAGATTCAACTGCATCAACTCTACCAAGAGCTCGCTAAGATTCACCACCAGACGACCAAGTCCAGCGATAGCAATGTCCACGCGTCGTCGTCGTCCCATGACGCACATGTCCATTCGCATGCACCTGCCGCGCTCGCCCGTTCATCCAGTTTGTCAACCATCGGTAGCAGTGCAGCCAATTCGTCCCTGTCAGCGATCGATCGCGTCAAAGCCGTCATGGCGGCGAAGGCGAAGCAGCAGTCGTCCAATCCATTGACCAAGTCCACGGTGAAACAAGCGGCACCCAACAAACGCGCGAATCCGCTGGCCGACCTGCTCAAACCGGGTGCATCCCCAGCTACCCCATCGACGATCAAACGACCACGTCTTCACTCCAGCACTTCCGACCCCCTTCCATCCTCGTCCTCGTCGCACGGACCCTCGACTGTCAATACTGTCACCGGCGAAATGCGCCTCTCCAACGGCCGCGGCATCCAACTCCCGCCCGAAAGCTTCCTGCGCACCGACGAATGGTCCTCCGAGAAGGACGACCCCCTCTCCGTGACGCTTCCAGCCGTCGTGTTCCGCACGAACAACACGCTCGTCGTGAACGGCCTCATCCCGACGCACTCGTGTCGGTTTGTGCTCAACATCGCGACCTCCGACGGCACGATCGTGTGTCATTTGAACCCCCGCAAGATGCGGGGGGGGCAGATCCTCCTCAACAGCTTCGTGGACCAACGATGGGGCACGCCGCAGATCGTCCATCGGTGTCCGCTCGTGTTTGGGTCAGCCGCGCCGTGCGCGTTCATGCTTCGCATCACCATCACGTCGAGCGGATTCCTTCTCTATTTGGACGAAATGTTCGTGGAAGAGTTGAAGCATCGCATGCCGCTGCGCGAAGGCGACAACCTACTGCTACAAGTGCCCGTCAAGGACGAGTACGGCAACCCCGAGGTCGTGCGCATCCACAACGTGTGGTGGGGCCACACGGACATGACGTCGACCCACCAACACCCGTCCCTCACCCATGCTCCGTCCGCCCACAGCATGACCCCCACGGCACCGCCCTCGCGCTCTTCGACGTCTTCGTTTGGCAGCAGCAGTACCGCCGCCGCCGCCGCACCTCGGTCCGTCCATACACCTACTACTATATATACACAGGGTTTCCATATCACTCGAAGCTGACAATCTCGATAAAGAGTCTTGTTGGGGTATATATTTATATATATGTGGTTTTGGCTGCATGTTGTTTATTGACATGTGTGACGACGTGGTGGCTGAAACATGTGTGTGACGTGGGTTGGATGTGTGGTTGTCTAGTTATCCGTCGGATGGCCGCAACCAATTCGACGTGTATGTGGGCAACTTGCCGAGCGACGCGACCCGCGGCGACCTCGCGCGCCTCTTTGCCGACTTTTCGTACGATTACATCCGCATCACCCCTCGGGGCTTTGGGTTCGTGGCGCTCAAGAACCAGGCCGACGTCGACCGCGCCGTGCGGGAGCTGGACGGCGCGATGCTGCCGGGCTTCACGGTATCCCTCAAGATTTCCGTCGCGCTGTCCAAACGCACGGCATAGCCAGTGTCTTGAACTCACACATGGTGTCGGCTGTTAAGTTAATAGAACCTCACATACATACTCAAGGACGAGTCTAGTAGCCAGAACACCCCCAGAACGACCAAAGTAATTGAAGCATGCTCCAGGTGTAGTGTAGCGTATCACCCCCCTTCGATCACCAACGTGTTGGACGCGGATCGATGAGCGTGGTGGTTGACGAAAGCTGCCGCCGACTGCAGCGCGTCGAGACCCCGGCGGGTAAGTGTGGGATTCCCGTGCAAGTAAACAGCCGCAAGCGCCGATGCCGCCGGGAGGCTAAACAGCGCTGGTTCCAAGTAGCTTAGCACAGCATTGTCGGAGAGGTGGTTCTGGTTCAACGCTAGAATCTACGTGCGCCATATGTTATAAGATTGGTGGAAACCAACCGAACCTGGAGGGTATCGTTGGCCAGGAGCAGTTCACCGAGGGCTTGGCACGCCACATCTCCTATGCCGTTGCCGCTCAAGTCGACTTTCCACACGCTTTTGTTGTGCGCGAGACCCATCGCGAGCAGCACGGTGCCAGTGTTGCCTACGAACATGTGACGTTTTCCATGCAAGTAGCTAAGTAGCTGAGAAACGTCGTACCGATACGACACGAGTCCAGCACGAGTTGCTGTAGTTTTGCATGCGGTTGGGCCAAGCTGAGCGCGATGGCCATGACGTGGCGCGACGGCAGCACAGAGCCCCCCACGACCACCGACACCAACGGATGTGTCTTGGGTCGGTCGAGACATGCCGCGAGCCGGCTGCCATCGATGGCCGGCTCGTTGAATAGAATGAGCTTTTGAACGGGGCTTTGTGGCATCCACGCCAGCGTGTCCAGCACGTCGCTGCTGCCACGTGGAAGGTCAGATGACGACGAGGCCCGTCCGTCGGAAAGGACGGACGTGGCCAATTGGAGCAGCTGGCGCAGCTGCGCGCGGTCGAAGCCGTGGCTACAACAGGATTAATACCATGAAAAGTGGCAATGTCGATATATAGCGATCACAAACCAAAAGGGCAATTGACACAGCCCCGTGTGGCGAGTTCTCGTGAGCACGTGGTAAAACAGCATGGACGGCACGGACGACGGCTACACACAGAAAGGCCATTCACATCCTTTGATCTAGATATTGCCAAAGAAGCGAACCTGCGAATCGCCACCGCTTGCGCTTGAAGAAATCGTAGAAGACCACGCCGTGAACTGCTTGGTGTGCTTGGCAGTCAAGCTCGCGTTGAACGTGGAGGCAGCGGACTCGATCACCCGACTCTGCCACATGTGAAAGCACCGGACGAGCGGTTTGCCCGTCCCTCGCTCCACGAGCTGCCGCTGCCGCCGCCGCTTGTCCATCTTCACCCGCGCCTCCTTTATCGCCCGGCGCGCGCGGAACCGACGCTGGATCGTCACGCATGCCCCGCGGTTGACCTCCCTGCACACGACGAGGCCAGCCTACGTGAGCCACAGCACATCAGGGCAATATCAACATGAACATGTGTACCTTCCACAGTCGCAGGACCATGCCCATGCCCGCCCGCGCTTCCCGGTGAATCACACGATCTAACAGCGCTGTGGCCGCGCGATGTTGCTTGGCCAAGCGCGCCATCACCCGCCGCGCCAGCCACCCGCGCAGATTCCGCTGGAGCACCCTCGCGGCTACGTCCAACTTATCGTGTTTGGCATCACAGAGCCCCTTGAGCACGTGAAAGAATGCGGTGGCGGCGGCATGGAACGTCTTTTGAAACATCGTCGCGACTTGCATCTTTCGCTTGAGCTTTTCTCGAAGGTGGCGGGCTTGGCGTCGGTGGCGACACCGCCTGACGGCTCGCTGGATGGTCCGCGTGGCCTTGTCTTCGCGCTCGGTGCGGAACTTCCGGTGCTTCCACAGCCCCACGAACACCAGTCGAAGCTGCCTATTGCCGGGTAGTGGAAGAAGACGACTACCTGACTGGCCAAAGTACACGTGGAGGTACTCTCGCATAATCCGGACGCGGCGGCGGGCCGCTCGGCCCCGTTCCATGCGTTGAATATGCGTCGCAGCGAGCTGTTTTTCGAGTTGTGCGAGCTGGACAAACAGTTGCCACGTGGTCCACAGCTGCGCGACGAATTTCCCCGCCCGTTGCACCAGGGCCGTGGCAACCAGGCCTTCGCAGTGCCGATGTCGTTTGCGCACGCGAACTACAAGTGCGCGCGCGAATCGGCCCCGCATGATCTTTTGGATGCGAGTCGCACATGCGTGTTTGTGCAGGCGGGCGGCAAGGGCGGACACTGCCAGGGCGTGGAACGTCTTGCGCATGCAAAGCCCGTCACGAGACACGACGAGCTGGGCCATGAACTGCCGCACCCGCACTTGACGCGCCATGTTCGCACGAAGCACCTGGCGCGCTTTGAACGACCGGTAGGCGCACTGAATGCGGAGGGCACTGGCGCGTCGGAGTACTTTCGTGCGCTCCCTGCAAGTTCTCCAGGCAAAAAAGCAGTCGGCTTTCCATCGTTTGTTGGCCTTGCCGAGGAACACGACGAGCAATTTCTGCTGCTCGGCATGCTTGGCCGCGAGTCGGGCGAGATGGCGGCGTCCGAGCCACTTGCGCGCGGCGCGCTGGAGGAGGACGGCGGCGTCGTGTTGGACTTGACGCGCGACCACCACGAACTCGACTATGGCAGCAAAACACGTTTGCACGAGGCGGTCATTGGAGTGGCTGACTACGCGTCTGAGAAGCGCCTTGTGCTTATGGAGCCATGCACGGCGAGCGATCTTGTCGCGTTTGGCGCGGGCGATTGGCAGGAGTGACTGGATGGAGCGAGCCGCGGCGTTCCACCGAAGAAATACGAGGAACCAGTCCTCGTCGTGCATGGCATCTCTGGCGACAGCTTCCCGGGTCAACTCGGCCGCTTTTCGAATCGCCACAACGCGTTTGGCGGTGCGGCCTACGAGGTAGATGCGACTGACACTGCGAACTTTCTCCAGCCATACGCACGCTCGACGGTGCTAGAAAAAAATAATGTGAAGTTGTGCGCAAGTTGTAATACAGAGCGAGTAAACGCAACGTACTCGTAGGACATGGGCGCGGCATCGACCGCAGTGGCCTCGATATACCCGCTGGAATGCGACCGCGCCTCGAACTTCCCGCTTGAAGTGCTGGCTCCATCGAAACGAGACAACGCCGAGCCAAAACCGCGTCGGGTGGGCGTAGTAGTCCAGGCGCAGCGCTTGCTCGAGGACCAGTTCGGCCTTGTCCGTGCGCTTGAGACGGTGGTGGACGCGCCCCATGGTCACGAGGGTCTCGACCGACCGACAGCCCCCCCGTCGAAGCGCGTACTCGAACGTTAACGAAGCCAGGAACGGGTGGTTCGTATCAAAGAGGTCCATACCAAAGCTGTCCCACACGTTGGGGTCGGCTAGCCAGAGCTGGATGCGCTCACTTTCGCTTTTGTGAGACGTGTGATACAGTTCCATGGCCGCGGCCTCCGATGGCGTCGGCGACGGAATCCGGACGCCCCCCGTGAGCCGGTTGTACGCTTCGACGTACAACACGCGGCCCCTTTCCACGGCGTCGGGGGAGTCGGGCTGGCTGTCCAACTGCATACCTAATCGTCCATCCCTTGAGTCAATTCCCCAGCTTGGAGCGATTGAAAAGTAGAAGAATCATGCGTACCAGCCAACAGCAGCACGCGATATGAGCGCAAGTTATGGGGAGGGTTCTCGGCCAAGTAGGCAAAGTACTCGCCGCTTTGGGTGGCATGGTGCAACGCAATGGCCACCGCGCCAGACAAGAATACGGCCTCGTTGAACTGGCTAAACGTGTTCCACTTGGTGGTTTCCAGAACCAACGTGCACAGTGCCAGCGCTCCTTGCCACGCCTCGAGCTCGACGTACAGCACCGCCAGTTTCAACAGCATGGCGGGATGGTGCTTGTTCTGTCGGTACTCCATCGCCACCACAAACACATCGTAGGCAGTCTAGGGTTTCATCAGTGTCCAACGAGGTAGTTGAGGTGTAGTACCCGAAGAAAGCGCTCGAGGGGGTCGGCTGTGCCCCCGCTGTGTTTGGTTAGGAACGATGTCGAAGCCAGAGTCGCCTTGGCGGATGCCACGTGTTTCCACAGGTCATAATGGGCAATGGCTACGTGCTTCCACAGGATCCAACTGTCGCCCTCCACCTAAGCTGTAGCATTACGCAGAATGAACGTAGTAGTACATCTACCCACATCAATCGCAGCCTCGAGCGCCGCGATGCCGCTGTGGAAGTCGCCTTGTTTCAGGAGCTTGATACCTCGGATCGCATGATCTTTGGCGTCATCAGGCAGCGCGTCGAACGCGTTCTGGTGCCGAGGGCCATCTGTAGCTTCGCAATCTGCAGTGGTCGGCCTGGTAGCTGCTCCATCACCCCTGCTACTCCTTGCATCCACGACCGCCGTGGCCACCGTCATATATATATATATAGAGAGAGAGAGAGAGAGACTCAATCTATTTTCAGCATTGTCACGTTCAAGCTCCAACAATCTAGATGAACTAATAGTATGTGATTGTTATTAACTAACTTTTAGACAAACTGCAAAACTAGCAATGTGACGCCGACGAGGACAATCACTACATGCACCAACATGGACCCCCTAGTCCACAGGCGCTGGGCCCGTTGCTGCTTCCAGTGGAGCCCGATAGGGGCGACGAAAATAAGCACGAGCCCCCCCGCAGCCCCCGTGAACCTCAAAATGTCCCCCACGTGGGGGTAATACACGGCAAACGCGGTGGTTGTGGCCATGATACCCAAGTTGAGCAGCACGACGCGCCACGCACTGGGCCACGTGTTTTGAAACACCAGCCCAAACACTTGGGTGCGGATGATGACGAAGAAAAGCGGGTACACCGTCGCCAGTTGCAACAGCAGCGACATGCGCGCCGCAAATGCAAACACGTCCCTACTCAAGGTATCCATCAACACAACAATGATATATTCAACGATATCCCAAAAATGATATATATCATTCGCATACTTGGCGGGAAACGCGTCCAGAAAGTTTTGTTGGATAGAGACACCGGTTGGAAACCCAATGTACCCCAACACACCCACCGTGATGTAGCTCATGCCCACCAGCACATAGGCCGCCGTGACATCTCTCTACATCGTTTCACGCACTAGTATGATATACTAGTATTAGTTACCGCGTAGTTGGCTGGGTTGCTGTGCCGAATGATGGGTTGGATGGCGTTATGGATGAAGAAGGACAGCGTGACGATGCCGCCGAGCACGCCAAAGGTCGACTTGGCGCCGAACGCGATGTCGTCCATGGGGGCGTGCGTGGCCACAGCGTGGACGCCGTGGTACGTGATGAAGACGATGGTGAAGAGGAGAAATGGAATGCCCAACGAGTTGAATCGCACGAGCGTCGCAAACTCCTTGACGTTGGTAAGTGGGAACAGCAAGCACACGAAGAGGGCGGCGGCCGACGGTGTCCAGTGGACGTGGACGCCGAGCCAGTCGAAGGCGGCGTGGAAGGCTGTGAAGGCGCACTGCTTCATGAGGACGTGGTACGCAATGCAAGCACCCATAAGCACAAACACGGACACGCTGACGGTCACCGCCTGGGCGCGCTTGCCGAAATGGTACTGCATCAAGTCGCCAAAGTCGGAAAAGTCCTGGATAAACAGAGTTGTTGTTGATGATGATGACGAGGTATTATGTTGCTAAACGAATCGTATTGGTTCCAAGTACCTTTCCATACCGTACGACCAAATTGCACGTGTAGCAGCAAATGACGCCTACCAATATGACAATGCCGATGCCGAGTAGGACGCCTACGACATCGTTTAGGTCGTTGTACGGGATGTTGCAGTCTGTTACCACTGCATGAAAAACCGTAGGGAAGAGCCACCAAGGTAGATCCAATCATGGTGTTCCATATGGAAAACACCGTCGACCATGTGCTCTGGAACGCGCGCTTCGACGACGTAAGGTTGTCCAATGGTGCCAGGTTTTCTTCGCTCGCGCCCCGCACAAACGCTAACGAACGAGGTTGGTCAAGGATGTGCGCGATGGCCACAGGAGGTGCACAGTACCTGCAGGTGGAAGGACGTGTGGTGGTGGGTACACACTGGGAGGCTTGGCCGCCTTGGTAGGAGGCGACAACGACACCCAGTCCTTTTGCAGGCGGCGGAAATACTTGACCTTGGAGCCCAAGTATCCACTGCGAGGTGGCTCCCACGGAATGCGCTGGTCGCCGCCATCGACCGTTCTTTCTTCGTCTGTCAAGAGCGGCTCCTCTGCGCTGGTCGGTTCGTCCAACTCGCGATCCATGTCGAAGATTTTCGCGTTTTGATAGCTTGCGGAAGCATTACCCAATCACTGTCGAGTATACCAAAGTTAAAATATGACTTATTCGTAATACGAAAATCAAGTTGAAATGTTGAATTTTAATTCCGCGTTTTGGACACCAACAACAAGCAGTACAAGATGGGAAAGCAAGTCACGAGCTACGTCGGGCAAAAGGTCCGCGCACTCAAGTTCCTGCATGGAGCCAAGGGCGCGGCATGCCTGGAAGGCGACGAATGTGCCGTTCCATTGCTTGTTGCTGGGGGATATGGCTCTGTTGTACGTTATCTTATCGCGGTGTTTCTGTCGACATGTGTGCCAACAACCGAGTAGGACAACTCGATCTCGCTGCTGTTCCCTCAAATGCCCACAGTGGACCACATGGATTTGGCCGATGAATTCGAGTCTGTCTCATCTCTATCTTATCCTTCATCTCTCGCTTCTCATGCCTTGTCCTACCTTGATGGTAGGGAGGAAGCTAACACCGAAATCGGTGAGTTGAGCTCGGTGGCGCATGCAGGGGACGTCACGTCCTTGGGGTTTCTCTCAGTTGCCAACAATGACTTTGTCGTGAGCGGAAGCTCCAACGGAAGCCTTTACGTCAGCAGCATTGTCAAGTCGGACTCGTCGCTTGCTCTCAAGTCAGTGGTACGTGGACCCTCGCCCTGTCCGCATCCGCCGTGACCATGGATTCTCCGTGCAGGCGATTCCTCAGTGGGAACACCTTTCCATGGGCAGTTTGGCAGGCATCGACGCGGACAGCCACTCGGCCTCGATCGTCGCCGCTTGCGAGAGTGGCCAAGTGGCATGGACCAACCTCGATCGCCCGCAGGATGTCCGCGTCCTGGGTACGCCTCGCCGTCCTACTCTTTGTCATGTTTCACATGTAGATGTGGACCATTGGGCCATTCACGACGTGAAAATGCTCGGCGTCGACACCCACATTGCGCTCGCGTGGTACGAAAACACCCCCAATTGTCACTCAGTCACCCGTTTGTGTCGACAAAAACTGTAGTGCCAACCCACGTCGACCACTGCAATTGTGGGATTTGACGGCCAGCCAGGACAGACCCGTGGCCTCCACGGGGTAATTAACCCATCATGAACGCACTCGACGCTAACGACATGGAGAATAGGCCGACGGGGGCGGCCTTCACGAGCTTGGCGGCGCATCCGACGCGCCCAGAGCTGCTCTTGGCCGGCACAACTGACGGGTCGCTGACGCTGTGGGACCGTCGCATGCTTGGGAACTCCGCTCTGCGCACGGAACGTCGTCACAGAAAAGCAGGTTCGGTGGCCTCTTCCTTGTACGTATACACTAGTGTTTTATCGTGTAGTGCGCAGTGTGACGTGGCACGACACCAAGCCTGGGTTTGTGTTCACCGCGAGCGACGACAGCACCGTGTTGAGCTGGGACTTTTACGCTGGAGCGACATCCTCGACTTCCGACAAGGTACTCTCATGCAACGAATATATATATATATATATATATATATGTGTGTGTGTGTGTGTATATATTGTGAATTCGCTATATAAACGTCCAAAAATCGCGTGGTTTGTCGAATCCATATTGAATCACACTGGAGTTCTGATTGGTTGAATATCCTTTCTGCAAGAGCCAATCAAATCCACTCAAAATTGGATTAGCCAATACTAGCGTCGATTCGTGATTCGAATCGGCGGCGGCGACATTCGTTTCGACGGGGTTCTGGAAATTTGTGTCGAATCCACAATATATTATATATATTATATATATATATATGCATGAACTGGTTGTCTAGGTGGACTACGAGCGTCATTCCAGCGACGGTGGCGTGACTGTGACGACGGTGGCCAGTGGCATTTTGCCTTGGAATGCCTTGGACGTTGACGGAGTGTCCGACACGGTACGGTGTCGCATATGCGTGCGACATGGTCCTAACGTGTGGCTGGTAGTTGGTTGCGGGCTCGGACAACCACTCGATTGTGCTTGTGGACGGTGTCACAGATGCCGCCACGTCGTCGTCTTGATCGATCGCCACAACGTCCCCAAGACATGCTCAATAGACTATTTTGACATTATCGACTACTACTGTAGTACTACAAATACATGCAATATGGGGGCTATTTGTCGCCTGGGAGACGAAGACTGGGGGCCACTTGGTGGAGTGCGTCGGTTGTGTCTACGTACGCGACCTTGGCGTAGAAACTGTTGTGAACAAAGGCTTTGGCCATCCACAGTGTCATTCTGAGCCACATCGAGGCCTCGACGATGTAGAACGCCTTGAGATTGTCTCGATACCTACATACATCCATCGCATGAGTCGTCTTTGCTCTATGTGTGTTGTCAGTTGGCACGGACTTGGCACTGAACGTGTTAAAGAGCTGGTGCAGCCACGTCGACGTGGGCTGGTTTTGGTCGGTCACACCTCCGTGGGCATACACGACCTATATCCGTCCACGAGCATGTTAGTTAATGTGTAGTTCTAGTAGTCCTACTAGTCGCACCGAGTACTTTTGCTCCACGACTGCATCCATCACGTGGATGACATAGAGTAGCACCCGATCCAAATCGACCGACGACGACGGCAGATGCTTCCCCACGACCATGAGCACGGGGCCCCCTGCGTGGTCGACCCCCGCCCGGTAGATGAGGCCAAGCGCGGCAATATCTTGAAAGTCCTGCAATTATGTAAGGGGCCCTGTGTAATACATAATACACGTGGACAAGTACCTCTTGCTTGGCTTGGTGGACGTACGCCTGGTACGACACCACGGGGGGCACTTCCGTCGTGCTAGTACGCCGTCGGGTCTTGAGCAGCTCTAATCGGTCCTTGTCTGGGCTTGGGGTCATTTCACAAAATGATTTGGTCACCATTGCGTCCGGCGACATGCGATCCAACGCTGCTATCAACATGTCAGCGTTCAACTTAGAGACACTCTACTAACCACACAGGGTCGTTGTGCGTCTGCCTAGCGCTATTTCGTCATGTGGATAGTCGTCGGCATGGTTGTTGTCGTGTACGAACGGCACTGAGCTGATGCGGATCTTGCGTTCTTCGATCACTGGCTCGCCAAACTCGTCGCCGAGGTTGATGTGCGGCAGCGCATCCAGCGCCAGCTTTCCGGCGGCCTCGTCGTCCGTCGACCGAGGAAAGTAGACGGGCAGCCACTCTTGATACAATTGCAGGTCGCCTGTGTCCTCCACGCACAGCACGATCAGGTCGAACGAGTCGCCGAAGTGTTCGAGGAACCGGCGGATGGTGCGAAGGGCGACGTGGGTCGCTTCGTCGCGGGGGTAGTTCTTCTTCCGGCGGTAAATGCACGGAAATGCAACGGTCGACGCGCGCTCCTCTTTGGCCACGCGGAGGCAGTTGCGGTAGCTTGAATGCAGCGCGTTTTCCGCGGCGTTCTTGTACTTGTCGTTGTACCGAGGGCCCACGGTGTGGATTAGTCTCCTACGCGTCCGCACATTTGAAACACCGTTGACATGGAACGTGATGTGTACTTGGCAAGCAATTGACAAGCGCGAGTAGCCACGGCATCGCCGGTGCGGCACGTCCCCGCGGACCGAATTTCCGTGTAAATTTCGTTGCCGGCTGCTTTGAGGATGCCGCCGCTGACGTCGGTGTCGTCTGTGAGGGATTCGTTGGTCGAGATCACGATGGCATCGACTTCCAATGTCCAAATGGCTCCTTTCCACAAAGCTACCTTGGCATTCAACGACCGGTTCATGCAAAAGGGCGGCATGGTGGACGCGTTCGCCGACGACTTCAACTTGCTCGACGGTGAATCCTCGATGATGTCATTGTTCTGCTGTGAAGGCACGTCGCCCCATCGAGGAAGGCCATCCGCCTTCACACCGACAGCGGCATTGTTGCTTCTGGCTAGGTCTGGCATGACGCTTGCACGTTTGCACGTTGTTTGGACTTTTAAGGTGTCGTCGTCGAATAAGTTGTTGAAGTTCTTTTTTCGCACTTTTTTTTTGGCGAAGATCCGTGGTATGATGTACGGATAAGTTGTGTTATCCGGATTGGTTTCCTGAAATAGCCATTTGCCAAGGGTCCCTGGTGGGAACAACATAATGTCATTATTCTTACAATGTGTATGATATTCCGTGAGATTCCCCCTCGGTTAAAAGATTTTCCAGTAACGGCCAGGGGGTGCCGCATATTTGCGTTGGTTTTTTTCATCGATTGCCGATATCGCCAGTCGCCTAGCTCCTCCTGCCCATCATCATGTCGACGACGTCTTTGCTTTCCACGCTTCCCGAACCCTTCATCAACGGAAGCATCACGTACCTCGTCCTTACGATCGTCACCATCGTCGTCGGGTTCTTTGCTCGCGTCACTGGCAAAGTCGACAAGGAACATGCCTCGTACGATGGATACCTTTCACCTTCGGTTGATCTGACCCTGGCAACGTAGGATCTTCATTCTGTTTTCCGCCATGACGGGGTTCTGCTTGTGGATCTTCTGGTACGTGACGAGGGAAGTATTCTCTACACGACCTGACGAATGTGCTTGGTGTAGGGCGTGTTGCTGGTTGCACCAATGGCACGTGCTCATTGTCCCCACAGCCATCAACGAGTAAAGCGTCGAGACGAGAAGCGGTGCTGTCGACCGTGGAATGAGCGAAAATTCGACGACGTCTTTCATAATGCCAAATATATATTGTATGCCTCGATAATGTCGCTTCTCGCATCATATGGAGCTTGACTCAGGAAGGGGGGGGTCTACACGCAATGCTCAATTCAAAATCCATGTTCAGCCCATTGGAGCTCGAGGACAAACACAACTGCACGCTTTCTAGCAACAAGCGTTGATTGCCTTCTTAGGCTACGCCCATTCAACCATCGGATCCGAGACATCTGTACAAGGACAGGTCAACTATAGTACCTCTGTCATGTTGTAATTCCCATCGTCCCTCGTGTACTGGTATGTGCCTTTATCTTGGAAACCACAACGAATCGATCCACTATTACAGAGTTGCTGCCAGGATGCCCAGCAACTTGCTGGCATATACTTGATCAGGATGAGTTGGATGTTCAGGTCCTTTCAGCATCATGGATGCATCTAGGAAGCCCACTTCAATTGGACCTGTACATGTCGGTAACTTCTGGTGCATGGTTGAGTACTATCCGGATACAATGACACCTTTTCCGTATCCGGATATCCAAACTCGGTGGTGTGCGTGGAGCCGGCAGCCATTTTCGTTGGAACTGCAGCATCATGTCGTTGGCGTTTTTCCGCAGCTTGAGTCTGGCGTCGCCGTTCATGCCGACGCAGTTCGTTCGCCATGCCAGTAAGAAGTCCGGTGGTTCGACGAAGAACGGTCGCGACTCTGTCTCGAAGCGTCTCGGCGTGAAAAAGTTTGGCGGCGAAGCTGTGATCTCGGGCAACATCATCATCCGCCAACGAGGCACCAAGGTCCATGCGGGCAAGGGTGTAGGTATCGGCAGAGACCACACGTTGTTTGCGACGCGTGACGGTTTTGTGCGATTCTGGTGGAATGAGCCCAAGAAGTGCCAGGAAGTATCTGTCAACCAGAACCGGGAACGACAACGCCGTGTCGTGGCGTCGGCCCCTGCGATCATCTCCACCCCCGCCGAACCGCTTGTGCAAAGTGCATGAATGACCGGCACACGAGTGAGATAGACCTCCTCCTGTATTTGATAGCTCAAAATGGTAATCACGTTAATCACAAGTGGTTGCGCCAGAAGCGGCCTTCTTGGGCTTCCCGAATCCGCGCCTTGCCATCCAGGTGCCGCTGGTTCTTGTCTCGGATTTGCTGGGCCACATCTTGGGACTCTTCAAGGGTTCGGGCACGAACAGGTGCCCCCTCCAGCGCCGTCGCCAGGATCGCAATCGTCATCATCAGTCCCCACTTCATGCTGCTTGTATTGATTTGTTGGTATCAATAACGGCAATGTGCACTTGACACTTTAGCTATGCATTGAACGTCCACGTTGTGACTCCATCTTGACGTTCTAACTTTAGCTGGGTTGTAAGGTATAGCCTCGTTGTGGTTGCAAACAGCGGCGAATTGAAGTTTCTAGTTGATATTGTGAATTCGCTCTAAACTTCCAAAATTCTCCTAGTTTGTCAAATCAATATTGGTTTGTTGAATCAATGTTGACAGTGCGCAACAGCTTCGAGGGTGATTTTTGAGCATAACTTTTGTTACAAAACTGTTAGCCAGAAAAGTTTAATACTTCGGTCCACTCTACAACTTGCTATTTTGAACGAATCCCGAATGTTTATAGTCTTGCCAAAACGATGCTTCAAAGTTTCAAAACTAGTGAATTTGCATCCTATAAACTTATACATTTATCCATCTAATTATCGCCCACCCTGGCGCACAATAGTTGTCGCCTCCATTTTCACTTGATTTATGTATGCCAAAACTTGAGTTTTCCGAATAAACCTGTCTAATTGGATATGAAGTACCGGATTATATAGGTAAATACACCAGAATCGGGTGATGGCAGGTCGCTTCCGTGATGGCTTGGTGACGCATGGCTGTATGTCAGCTCAGAGATATGGTGCGAGCACGCTTTCAAGGAATGACATGTAGCATTCAATCTATAGGTTCTCTCAGCGGAGTACGAACTCTCGAAGAGTTCCCTAGTAGCAATAAGAGCATGGCGCGGACATCGCCGTCCTCCCATCGTTGGTGGAGCTACTGGACTACACACAGGCCAAACTGCGTTGCGCGCCAGAGAGAAGCTTTAGAAGAGATGTATAATGCTACAGGAATCGAAGTGTATGTGAACTGACGACGTCTCATAGCCTGGCGGGTGAAGCACCACATTTTGTTCTTCGCGTGCTGCAGTTCTGATGTCGTACCATCAAAACTACTACTAGTATTATATACTTGTCCTTTCTACAAGAGCCAATCAAATCCATTCAAAAAATGGATTACTACGTAGTAGCAAATACCGTCGATGCGAAACCGGATGTCGCGATTTCCCGCAGCCTCCATGTTAACTGTAAATCGTCCCACTTCTTTTGCCTTAACTAGTTATAGTTAACTTAACTAGTTATAGTTAACTTGAGTGGAAATCAAAGTAACGTTAAATGAACCGTGCATGGTGTTTTTGCTTACTTCTAGTTTTTGGTGATTTCATTTTTTCTAGTGATTCGATTGGCTATTCGAAAAATAAACCAGTTCCATTGGCCAATTTGAGTGCACCTTAAACTATCCTGTGCACCAAAACAACTGGCCACCTACGTTAACAACCATTCCTTATGAATTACGAGTAACAGTTGTGTTTGTGTGTTAGTTATGGCACTGCTTCAAGTGGTCAACTAGATCAGCCTCGGGTAGCGTGTGTGTCGACGTTCGTCGCGAGCCTCTTCGGAACTTTGCGCGCATCTTATGCGCTGCCCAGGGAAAGAATGAGGTCGACGAGGACAGCGGCCAAGTTGAACGATTGCGCATATATGCCATACTTGGACGCCATGCCCATGTACGGCGACGTATCGGCCACCACTTCTACACACACAAAACCATCAAAGCCATAACAGTACGCAACACAACGAAGATGCAACGTACCAACGTTGGCGTGTCGCTTGTCGTCGGTCGGTCGAGCCATATCTTCCGTGCGCTGGATGCGAATGTGGTGCAGCTTGGCCTTGAGTTTGATGCGCATCCAGCCTTGGATCTTGAGCAGCGTGTGGAACCACTCTTCGAACTCGAGCGTCCGGAGGCTCTTGAGGATGAAAAACGATCGGCGCAAGCTTTCTTCTTCGCGCGAGACAAACATTCCCAGCAGCACCACCACCACAATGTAGGTCACGTATTCGATCCAGAGGTTGCGCAGGTCCTTGTCGCCGGTCAAGACAACCCCGAGCACCGACGACGACGCCGCCGAATCGAGCACCAGCGCCGACGTGACGATAAACAGCATTGCCAGCGTCACGGTCGTCACGGTCGCGTAAATGAACCGAATGCGAAACCCCGACCGGTGCGGGAACAAGAGCGCGTTCAGCAGCCCCATAAAGTAGACGTTTTGCTTCTTGTGTGTGGTGCGGGTGACCCACAGCAGCAGCATCGCAATGCAGCCCACGTGCAGCGCCACCACCATCGACGCGTACATCTGGCCAAACCGCGCATACCTAGGCCATGATCTGTGTAAAACAACAACAAGCATCATTCGTTCGTACGAACCCGCCCTTGGCCGTGAGCATGTCCGTCCACCGCTCGTCGCGCCATTGCCGCCATCGCGCCACGTTGAGCGCCAACGTCGACACTTGCTGGACGTCGCTCGGGGTGCCTTGCTCGACTTGCAACAGCGCGGCATGGGTGAGGTCGTCCTGGTTGGTCTGTGCCAGCCACTTGGTGTAAAACGCCCGGCCCATGCAATACAACAGCCCCACGATGCTCAAGTAGCAAGGCACGATCACCGCGTAGCGGCACACGAGGCTCGCGTAGTACGCCCACGCCGACTCGGACACTGTGAACGGACTCGTGGACTTGACGGGATGACCGGGCAGCCACAGCAGCTTGTAGTCCTGGATGCCGAGAATCACTTGGTCTACGAGTAGACCGTAGATGGGGAACCGAAGCACGCGGAATTCGCCGGCGTGCAGCCCCGCCTCGTTGGGGTTTTTAAACGGGAACGGATCGATGAGGTACCAGTGCTTGTAGAACATGGCTTCGACGTCCGGGTGTCGGAATGCCATCGTCACGCGGCGGAGCAGCGCGCGCTTCTTGAACTTGTCGTCCTTCAACTCGACAGAGTCGTCCACCATGAGCCCCGCAAACGGCAACTGCAAAGCAAAGTTGCGCCGCCGCAGCAGTTCCTACAACACATTGCTGTCGTCACCCCATCATTCCATCTATCACAAACAGTTTTGTACTACGACTACTGTACTACTGTAGTACGTACACCTGTAAACCTCATACTATTAATACTCTAGTAGTACAGTACTACTAGAGTAGTATCTTAGATAACGTTATCAAGTACAGTATCGCGCATATCCATACATCTCAAATCACGTCATACGAATAGTATATATCTATATCCATATCACAAATCGCATACTGTACATCAATACAAGTACTACGTAGTACTAGTACCTAGTACCAGGTATATCACAAGTATTACAGTAGCATTATACAATGTCAGCATATCAAAGATGAATCCATATAAGTTAGTTACCACAAATAACATCATACGAGTACTACGTAGTACTACTACAGTAGTACTAGTATATCTCAACATCACATAACGAAACCATCAAATATATATCATAGCGAGTATACCTGTCGATAATGAGACACCATGCCCCCGATGATGCTGATGCCGTAGTTGATGCTTTGGTAGACCAGATCCGACACGGAATCCCACTTTTCCGACGTCTGGTCGTCGAGGAACTTCTTGGACGCGAGCTGGATGGTCAGGTAGAGCGCAAACGTGGCCCACCCCAGCAAGCAACTCCACTGGAAGCGCATCTTGGTGATGCCAAACACCGGGATGAGCAGGATCACCAGCGGCAGCACTGGGCCTCGATACCTCCCCACGGGCTTGCGCACGATGAGAGACAGCGCGACCACTCCAAAAACAACGAACGACATCATCTCGAGCGCCACGCCCCGTTGAAACCGCTTGAAGTACGTGAGCAGCACACCCGCGCCGAACGCGACCGGCCCCACGATGCTCAGTACGTCCAAAATGTCCTTGCGGGACACGGTGGCGAATGAAAACGTCCAGAACGGCATCGTGGCCGTCGCCTTGTACGATGGCTGCGTCGTATCGTACCAGAGGAAGAATCCGAGCGAGCACATGCCGAGGAGAAAGCAGAACCGGACGCGAAGAAGCGAGCTCTTCTGGCAGTACGTCGCGTACGCGTCTTCGTACACGGGCGAAAACCGAAGCGTACGGGGGTTCATACCCGCCTGTTCTTGGATCTTTGCGAATTGTTGCTGGTAGTACTGCCGGGCTTTGATGCTTTGCATCATTTCTACGAGCAATCAACATGAAATCGTGCAGTGAAGAAGAAGGACGCCAGTACTGTACCCTCCAACGTCGAGCCGTCCTCGCAAGGAGGGCGATTCGCTTGCAAGATGAGCCGCGAAGCATCTTCGTCACTCAGAAATCGCGCGTCCAAGAGCAGAGACTCGCCTCGAGCGCGCGAACGCTTGAAACCGTTAGAAAGTGGCGGCTTGACATCTATAGAGCAGCGAGTAATGGACGGTCGCTTGGACGACGTCCGATGGCTGGTCACGTTAGCCCATGATGAATGCTCCGAGTTGAACGCAACAGTATTGCCCTGTCCCATCGACAGTCGGATCGTCGAGGACGGCACTGTGTGCACCCGATCTGGCTCCATGATCACGAACGAAGTGTCCGCGATGAACGTTTCGTCGTCGCGGGTTGGTGTACGGACCGTCGCCTCCCTCTGCATGATGCTTGGTATTGGGAAATGTCAAGCTCTCCGAATGTGTATGTTCAAATTCGATGGTGTAACCGTAATCAGCCTGCGACGAGTGGGATACTGTTTCGCTAGGCAGCCAATCACATGCCGCAATTCTATCCAATGGGAACGCTGAAGCGAATGCACCACCAAACATACGGTGTTAGATTCCAAGTGCGACATAGGGACGGAACTCACGTGGGAACTTTTGTATCCGTGGCATTATACAGTACGTGCCCTAGCCAGGGGCATGCAGTGGCCACGGGTGCATGTTGTAAGCTTCATAAGCTCTGAATGCAGTCAAAATGCAGTTTGTGAAGTGTGGAGTGTTGAACACGGGGACTCTGACTAGATTATTTCAACGTGTGTACTGTAGTGACGGTGCATGTCTGCAGAGATGGCTTCTTATCTTGGCACACTACGTTTCATACGCGCATGAACAATATGGAAAGGCTGTCTGTATACTGTACTGGTAGCGCAATTGGTGGGGGAAAAGAGACCAAGAATCGAAGGAGGCTGCGGGAAAAGTACATAACGATCCACAAGAGGTCGGATGCGTGTGTTGAAGGGGAACCAATTGTTTTGGATGACGTCAGTAAAGTTATTTCCACAATGCTTGAAGCCCCATTGTGCTGCTCAAAACATTCCTGTAAGAGTAAATGCCATCATATCGAAATGTTAGATATGTTATTCTACCAAAAGCATATTAATACTGCTAATAGTATGAAATACTGATATTTCGTGCTTTTCAGATTTTATTGTGCAATCTCTCCCACATTGGTCACTCTCAACTTGCTACAGTACTGACGTTACAATACATTTTCTACTACACCATTTTTCGTTGTTAAGTTCAGGTTATTTCTTGTTTATTTCGTCCGACCCACAACTGATTCACGTTATGTTCGCTGAACATTCGATATATTTCGTCCAAACCCTACATTCGTTTCAGTATATTTCGACTAATGTCCAGTATATGTCACCCCCAGGGGGTATATTTCACACATTGTTCAATAAATTTCAAATGATGTTCCATCTATTTCAATTTTCGAAGCAAATCAAGTAAATCGCAGGTGGTGGATACTTGTCTAAATCATAGATATTGTGCTTTCGAGCTAAATTTGGTATTTTCGGTAGATTCGACGTACGACGTCAAATCCACCTGAAATCGTCGAGCGTCATTTTACTTGATCTAAATGTACTCACTGTGACTCCTGTCCGATACAACGTTGAACTCTGTGAAATGGAGAAGCTTGGCGATGCATAGGATACGCCTGAAATTTGATTGATCGAAAGTTCTTTTCCGAAAATTTTATTAGCTACTTCGTTCCGTCGATTGCTGCGTCGATTTATTGAACATCATTTGAAATATATTGAACAATGTGTGAAATATACCAGCTGTGGGGTGACATATACCGGACAATAGTCGAAATATACTGCAACCATGTAGGGCCTGGACGAAATATATTGAATACTTGGCGAACATAACGCACATGGCGTGAATCCGTTGTGCGTTCGACGAAATATACTGTAAATAACCTGAACTTAGACGAAAAATGGTGTCTTCGAAACTTAGAAGTACTATACTACTGTAGTAGTACTACGTAGTATTTTACTACGTAGTATTTTACTACCTTAGGGCTAGTACGACCATATTATTTATACTACGTACTAGTACTATTAATACGTATTATAGTACTAAGGGCGTGTTCGGAGCGACTTTTGTGTCAGCGGTTTTTGGAAAAGTAGCCAATCAAAATCGTTTCCATCGACTTTTGGGATTGTGGCTATTTATTGGGCAAAAATATCAGAATAAATTGTTGGTTGCAAACCAAAATTTCGCAGGAGCACGTCCAAAGCACGCCCTTGTCGGGTGCCGGTGGTTCGTCACTCCACTCCGGTGTGTACTGGTAGGTCCTCGACGGGAGAACTTTACCCATGTGAAGCACGGCTGTGGTAAGTCATTTCCATGTCGAGGGTAGCTGCACACACAACGCATCGAACGCTGTACACATGCCCCTCCCGCGCGACCTCCTACTTGTACTGAGCCCTAGGCTCTGTGTATTGTAAACTGATTTCAGGTTAGCTAGGCGTTGATCTTATGGGTTGCGCATGCCTAGAGTTAGTACTAGTAGTGATGACTGCACGACTCCTTCGGGAAGGAGAAGGTCACACCGACGCACAAGGTTGAAACACATAGCATTGTCGGTCGGTTTGACCTTTACCGGTGCGCCATTAGCGTGGCAGCCTATATTTCCAAGCCGCCGACTTACGACTGACATGCGTAGATACATAGTTCTCATGCGCTATATCTACTCTACGTCGTTTCGCCACTCGCCGC